>NW_026866216.1:85000-220507 GCF_026571515.1 Ruditapes philippinarum | reverse complement strand
CAATTTGTAGGTTCTCTTTGATCATTTATTTAAGCATTAAAGATGCAGGACTTTGGATAGGGTAAAAACTCGGCACAGCATAGAATATTAAAGTTGGATTTATAATGCAGAATTTGACACCTGCCTATCTTAGACTAAAGGAAATTAATAACAAAGAATGGTCTTCGGGTGGTACTGTTTGCATAAGTAATTGCTAAAATCCTTACAAAAAGGTGGACATTTTGGGCTGTATGTAAAAATAAACGAGCGTCTTACAAATCACCTATTTTTAACTGCTGCACATAATTATATTATTTTTATGACATTAGGAATGTTCCTGAAAGTTAAGCTAATGTTTGATGTGTTTTACTGAAAAGATAATGCCTGGTGTAACTAAAAATAAGAATAAACATTAAATGAGCCGTGTCATGACAAAACCAACATAATGGGTTTGCGACCAGCAGGGATCCAGACTAGCCTGCGCATCGGCGCAGTCTGGTCAGGATCCATGATGTTCACTATCAGTTTCTGTACATGTTATAGGGTTTGTAAGCAAACAGCATGGATCTTGATCAGACTGCGCAGATGCTCAGGCTGGTCTGGAACCATGCTTGTAGCAAACTCACTATGTTGGTTTTGTTGTGACATGGCTCAAATATCAAAATTATGATTATTGTAACTTTATATAACATTCATCACCTTAATTGTTCTGCACAGGTTGATTTAGGGCCTCTTAAGATTTTTGTATATTTCTTTTGAAATTAAATGAAAAGAGAGTATTGTAATGGTTTAAAATCTTACAGAATTAGGTATTTGAAGTATGCAAATCATTTCATGTAAATAAACTATAAACATCTTTAAAACAAGGAACAAACTATGGAGGAAAAAAACTGCTTGAATAACTTTTATTTAGGAAGTATAAATCATTTCTTTGACATATAATACTTCTATATATTTTAGTGCCTATAGTCAGTTTGAAAAGTTATAGACATAAATACCTTTTGATATTTTCCTTGTAGATTAATTTTACAAACTCCACTTTCTTCAAATTCATGTGAAATTTATTGAAAAGTGATTAACATGGTATGTATAATTTTTTTCTTTGCTTTTATTTAATTTAATTTTGCAGCACTTGTGACCAGGACATATGAATTTAAAGGATGTAAACATTGTAAAATTTCTATTAAGATCCATGCTTTTTTTGTAAAAGTTCAAATCCCTGAGTATTTGATATTATGACATAAAATATGATTCAAAATCAAATACTGGTCAATCTTAGGATCTTAAGTTTAACTTTCTTTTGTTTAGCAAAAATTAAGCAACATTTGACTGAACTGCCAACCCCAATGAAAAACTTAATATGCAAACACATTTTGGAATATTCATTTCCCCTTTCCACAAATTAGTAACCCCCCACCCCCCAGTATAAAATTCTTGATTAGCATTAAATTTTGAAAGAAGTCCATTTGATGTATTTGAGCCTGATGAGGATTTATATGCTATAGTATTATTTATCAACTTTTGCAAATAATAGACATAATAAGTCCTAATACTCAGTTTGAGGTTAATGCACATGTATTAGTGTAAAGCATGATGTTCACAATTGTAAATACTTTTTTTACATTGCTTAAATTTTCCTTTTTAGCTCACCTTGCACAAAGTGCAGGTGAGCTTTTAGGATGGCCAACCAAATGGCGTCCGTCGTCTGTCGTCCGTCCACATTTTAAATATTCTAAGGACATCTTCTATGATACCGCAAGGCCAATGTTAATGAAACTTGGCAGGAATACTCCCTTTGTATGAAGCTCTATCAAGATTGTTTCAAAGAATTCCTTTTCATGCAGAACTCTGGTTGCCATGGCACCCGAAAGAAAAAATCTAAAATAATCTTCTTTTAAAGAACCCAAAGAGCTAGAGCTAAGATATTTGACATGAAATATCTTCTAGTGAGTGTCTACCAAGTTTGTTCAAATAAAAGCGCTGGGGTCAAAAATTGCCCTGCCCCGGGGGGTCATTGATCTTCCCTATATGCATATAGGTAAAAATTTAAAAAAATCTTCTTTTAAAGAACCATAAGAGCTAGAGCTTAGATATTTGGCATTGAAACATCTTCTAGTGAATGTCTACCAAGTTTGTTCAAATAAAAGCCCTGGGGGTCAAATTGGCCCCGTCCCAGGGGGTCATAGATTTTCCCTAATATGCATATAGTAAAAAAACTTAAAAATCTTCTTTTAAAGAACCCAAAGAGCTAGAGCTAAGATAATTAGCATGAAACATCTTCTAATGAGTGTCTACCAAGTTTGTTTCAAATAAAAGCCCTGGGGTCAAAATTGGCCCCGCCCAGGGGGTCATTGATTTTCCCTATATGCATATAGTAAAAACTTAAAAAATCTTCTTTTAAAGAACTCAAAGAGCTAGAGCTAAGATATTTAGCATGAAACATGTTCTAATGGGTGTCTTACCAAGTATGTTCAAATAAAAGCCCTGGGGTCAAAACTGGCCCTGCCCCGGGGGTCATTGATTTTCCTTATATGTGTATAGCAAAAAACTTAAAAATCTTCTTTGAAAAAAAACCCAAATAGCTTGAGTTAAGATATATTTATAACATGAATCATCTTTAAGTAAATATCTACAAAGTTTGTTCAAATAAAAGCCCGAGGGGTCAAAACTGGCCCTGCCCAGGGGTGTCATTGTTTATAACTATATGTGTATAGTAAAAAACTTAAAAATCTTCTTTTAAAAAACCCAATGAGCTAGAACTTAGATGTTTAGCATGAAACATCTTCTTCTTATGGGTGTCTACCAAGTCTGTTCAAATAAAAGCCCTTGGGTAAAATTGGCCCGGGGGGGGGGGGGGGCTATATAGAGGTGAGCGACCTCAGGGCCATCATGGCCCTCTTGTTTATTGATCCAGTTTCTTAGAATATTTTGTAATGTAGTGTAGCAACCATTACAGAGCAAACTGACTATAGGATTAGACAAAACAATTGACCCTTACAATGCTTCTTAAGGCTTTCCCAGAACAAATAGAATATATAAGTTACTGAGTGATATCTTTGCCTAATGTGAGTTATGTATTTGCTTCTCAAATTGGTTCAGATACATTATGTCTTACATATAATGATGTCCTGGCATTCCCAATAGTACTGAGTAATTGGGAAAAAGCTACAAGCATCATGGAAAGATTGGAAATTGAATACTTAAAACAAATTATTTGATTTTTGGAATGTGATAAATTGCCTTCTTGTGTGTCATCAGTTCCTTTCCCATTGGCCTTGGAATAACAATGAAACTCTGTATATATGCACAAAAAATGAAGCGAAATGGAATGAAACCTTTTAAAAATATGTAAAAAGAAATAAATATAATAGATTGTAATGATATACAATACCATAAAATAAAACACTTGCAAGAATGTAATAATATACAGTACTGCAAAATAAAACACTTGCAAGAATGTAATAAGTAATAGAAGAGCATCTAAACAGGAGGCTATCTGATTTTTACAAGGGGGTGTAGCCCCAGGATTAAAAGATTGGCTGGGGTTTTTTATGTTAATTTTTTTTTTGTGTCTATTCAACATAAAACATGTTTTCCCTTTTTGTACATATAATTCCCCAAATTTATATGAGCCAAACAATGGGCATGTTCTTGATGTGGGTAACTTAAAAACCAGCACTCCAGCATGTATATTTATACATTTAACTCTTGACACATTTTCAACAGAAAGGTCCCCAAACTATATTTCAATATGGGAAACCACAAAATAAAAAAAGGATGTTATACTTTAAAAACCACAGAATGAAACCATGTTATAAGACATTCACATCACTAATATTACAATTTAGGATACCAAAGAATAAAAAACATGCAAGAAATAATGTTATGACATAGGATAAAATAAAACTTGTGATTGGAAAAATAATATAGGACACCACAAAATATGTTTTATACAGCATATAAATCAACACATGAAAGAATGTTATAACATAGGATTCAATGAAAAAGAAAACGTAAATAGGAGAATACCATAGGCTACCACAAAATAAAATATGTGCATGAAAGAATAACATAATGATCCACAAAATAAAATATTTGCATGAAAGAATAACATAGGGTTCCACAAAATAAAATATGTGCATGAAAGAATAAGATAAGGTTCCACAAAATGAAATATGTGCATGAAAAACTAAGATAAGGTTCGACAAAATAAAATATGTGCATGAAAGAATAACATAAGGTTCCACAAAATAATGTAAGTGCATGAAATAATATAGAATATACCACAAATTAAAACAAATGCATGATATGTTATTATAGGATACCACAAAATGACACCCGTTTTAAGCAAGTAAGCATGTTATAATTTAAAATACCATAAGATAAAACCACATAATAATTATTATGATATATGCAAGAAATAAGGAAATAACATAGGATACCACTATTAAATTAAAACACTTGCAAGAAGCAATGTTATAACATTATTATATAATACATGAAAATAAAACACTTTGTAAGAAAGAATGTTATCAGGAAAACTACAGGAATGTGAATGTTAATAGCTCATGACAGCAATCACAGTAGTAGTTGTATACAACAAAAATTTAATTCATATATAAAATTGAGCCGCGTCATGACAAAAACAACATAATGGGTTTGCGACCAGCATGGATCCAGACCAGCCTGCGCATCCGCACAGTCTGATCAGGATCCATGCTGTTCGCTTACAAACCCTATAGCAAGTAGAGAAACTGATAGCGAACAGCATGGATCCTGATCAGACTGCGCGGATGCGCAGGCTGATCAGGATCCATGCTGGTCGCAAACGCACTATGTTGGTTTTGTCATGACATGGCTCAAATGATTGTATATACCACGTTAAATTCAGTTGTTGATTTTCCTGTGATATGAGATACCGGGTAATTGGCTGTTGTCCAGGGTGTCACTAAATAAGCCCCCCCGAAAGATTTTGACAAAATGTCAAATACTACTTAAAAGTTCAAAAGAATAAAAAAAACCGTAAACATGTTGTGATCTCATAACACTTGTTTGATTATTCAATTTACTTTTATACAGGTAAGTATTTTCTTATCATACTTATTTTGTGGGAATGTGGGGTTGGGGGTGCAATGATATGATTTATTATAGAAGTGAGAGAATTTTTTGTGTTGAAAGATATTTGTTGGAATAATGAATTTTTTTGTGTTTTAATCAGTGCTGCCAGTAGTATAAATTTTTGATCATTGCTTAAAGTATAAAAATGCTCTTTATAAACTATTTTTTTATCATGGTTTGGCAGATACTAGATGAAGCTGGCTGTAGCCAGATATTTTCCTTCTGTTTGTGCATATGGAGAGCACTATAAAACATGTTACAGACTTTTGATATCTATTTTTATACATCAAAATCTTGTTCATTAGTTTTGATTTTAAATAAATATTTTGATTTGCAGGTATGTGTTAAGATTTCAATTTTGTGAATTTATCTTCTATGCATATTTTTTTTTTACTTTTTGTAAATTTCAAGGCTGATTTAACTTTTGGACACATCTGACATGTCAACAAAACTCTTATATTTAAATTTAGTCTTGTATGACATTGACAAAATAGTACAAAAATGATGACTAAGCTGGTGGTTTAAAACCAGGTCATTTAAACTAAAACTAGGTCAATTGTAACACAATCAAAGTCAATCATCAATGACTTTGTTAATGTAATTCAAGACTTAATATGGTTATTTTTTGTTTACATGATAATCATTAGAAAGGTGCCCAGAAGAAATCGGCCATGAAATTTACAAACGTTATGATAAAAACATATATAACTTTAAAATTGGGAGCACAATTGTTTCATGTTTGGGACTTTACCTTTGACAGTGTAAGTGATATTTATTGTACAGATTTAGATTATATATAGATCAACCGATTTATTTTTTGAGTGAATCAATTGTTTACGACATATAAGCGATAGGTTATTGACCTTTCAGAGATGAGATATGGCATGGTTTAAGTTTTAGTATTCATATTTAATATTGTGGAACCTTAAATTTACCCTGTTCAGTATCATTCTATCTTGCCTTGATCTTAATTTAGAATTATCAGGGACTTTTAAACTACAAAAGAATTTTTTACAATTTAAACTCTAAAAACTATCATTATTTTGAGACGGATTTATAGCTCACATGAGAATAATGTGATTCTGTCATTGTTCATGGTTTGCTTTACATTCACCATATTGGCTGGTTATTAACCGAATTTCACTGGAATGATCTTTATGTGGTCCCTTAAAAAAGTTGTTCAAATGTATTTTAGTCAGTTGCATTAAGAGGGTCACAAGAAGGGATTATAAATTTTCTGTTTGAAAATACAATACCCAAGCAGTGATATGTGGGATATAATCTGAATTAACGTGATCCAGAGATCTTCTTCAAAATCTGCTCATCTAATAGATGACATGTTGATTTTATGGTCACCAATCAAAGGTCATCAAGGCCTTGATCACTAAAAAATAACTATAGGAAGATTTACCCAACAGTCATAAGAGTTGGAGTGTGTCATAATAAGTGCATGTATTATATTTTGAGGTTAATTAGTCAAAGGTCATTATAGCATTGATCATAAAAACTTGAGAATGCTTTGGCCTACTGTCTTCAGCTTTGTTACAGAAGTCAGTCATGAGTAGTGGACAATCCTTTTAGATTTTGTGGTCTGTTTGTCAAAGGTCAAGGTCACTACAACCTTGATCCTTAACACATACACTGACTCATAACTTAAGAAGATTTAGTCTACACAGGGAAAACTGTAAAAAATTCAAGCTTGCATTAACAAATTTTTGTGATATATGAATTGACAGAGTGAATTAAGACAGTTGAACCTCTAGTTGACATTTACTTTTAGCATTTTACACCAATTCTGTCCTATGGTGCATGGCTTGGGGCTACTGACCTTTGTTGGAAGAATTCTATTTCCCATCTGGAAACATGCCACTTAAGGTAGACTATTAGTATACTTATTTAAACTTCAGTTGACCTTTTACAGAAAGGTATTAATTGGATGGTATTTCTAGGAGTGTTTAGGAGCTATTTCTAGAATAAATTAAATTTTATACTGTTATATTAACTTGATATGTACATGAAGTGTTATATATTTGTATTTTATTATAAGCCAACCTTTCATCACCTACACAGTTTATGTGTTTTTGCATAAAGCTTGAAACATTGTCTAGAGTGAAAAAGGCAGTTCAAATTAAGGCCCTGTGGTCAAAATTGACACAACCCAGTGGTTTATTGGTCTACCTGATATGTATAAATTATAGTAAACACTTTTTAGCTCACCAGAGCTGAAGGCTCAGAGTGAGCTATAAGTATCAAAGGGGGATACTCCGGAATCTTCTTCTCTGAAACTGCCGAGCAGATGTACTTCAAATTTGGTCTGCAGCATCCTTGTGACAGTCACACTTGAATTTGCTCATGTCATTTCAATTGGCCCCTTTTAGGGGTCAACAGAGCTAAAAATAGAAAAACCTTTAAACATCTTCTACTATAGAGCTAATTGATGGATAATCACCAAACTTTGTAGCATTCTTGGGAAGTCTTTTATCAAATTTGGTCATATTAATTTGATTGGCTCCTTTTAGGGGTCTCTAGGGCTAAAAATAGAAAAACCTTAAGACATCTTCTTCTACAGAACTTATGGATGGATGATCAAGCATTCTTGGGTAGTCTGATATCAAGTTTGCTCATATTAATTTGATTGGCCCCTTCTAGGGGCCGCTAAAGCTAAAATAGAAATACCTTTTAACGTCTATTTCTACAGAACTAATTGATGGATGATCACCAAACTTTGTCTGTAGCATTCTTGGGTAGTCTTTTATCGAGATTGATCATATTAATTTGATCTGCCCCTTATAGGAGTCTCTAGAGCTAAAAATAGAAAAACCTTTAAATGTCTTCTTCTACAGAACTAATTGATGGATGATCACCAAACTTTGTCTGTAGCATTCTTAGGTACACTTTTTATCAAGTTTGCTCATATTAATTTGATTGGCCCATTTTAGGGGCCGCTAAAGCCAAAAATAGAAAAAGCTTTGAATATATCCTACAGAAATAATTGATACATGATCACCAAATTTTGTAGCATTATTAGGTAGTCTTTTATCAAGTTTGCTCATTTTAATTTGATTGGCATAGTTTAAGCTTAAGCTTAAATGCCCCAGGTCATGGCATTTCTTCATTTATTGTTTAAACATATTCTATGCTCAAATTAAATATCAGAAAATATTGACAATGGATAATTTCGAACTCTGAAAAGCAGTTGTTTCTGGTGAGCGACTCAGGGCCATGAAAGAGTAGTGCAATCTTTTTATATGGGTAGATTTTTTCATTTTACCTGAAACATTTTTCATTACCAGTTATGGGTCAATCACCAAAGTCAATCTTTTGAGATATATTACAAATTCAACTCAACAGCAGATAAATGAAATAATATTACTTCAATTAATCATGAACTAGTAACCAACAAAAGGCAAATTTAAACCGATTAAGTTGTGTCAAATTACATCATTTTATTTACAGATCAGATCATGCTTATATACAAACTAAATTTTCGAAGAACACAAACTGCAGCAATTTTAAAATGTATGTGTCATGCTGCTATAACTTGCTCTACAATTGAGTTCAACCATTGACTGCCCATAGCAACCAGTAATTTCAAAAGCAAAAATTGATTTTTTTATTGCAACCAGTGACTTCCACAGCTAGTAGATGACCCCCTATTGATTTTTTGTCCATAAGATGAAAGGTCAAGGTTACCATAGCTTTGACCACTAGAAGCTTGTCTGACAAATAGATTGAAATACTTCAGCCTATACAGACCTGTCATTTGATAGGGAGTTTGGTCATGAGTAGTTGATGACCCCTATTTATTTTGAGGTCAATAAGTCAAAGGTTATGGTCAATGTTGTCATTAAACATATTGCCAGCTTAAGGTTGACCACTCTGCATTACTCCACACCTGAGTAGAGTGAAAGCTTCCTAATATTAAAGAATCCTAAAAACATGACTAGATATGATGAATACACAGCAGTATGGTTGCCATAAAAAGGTTATTTCCTATACTGTTGTAGATAAGGATATGGACTACATCCTGTAGTAGTATCGTTTGTGATCTCATTAATGAACAAATACTTCCCTTAACAATGAACCCATGCAATCCATAAATCAATAAATTACCTTTCATTTTAATACTTCATTATGAATACCATTTCTTATCAGTTACATAGATAGGTAATTGTGATATATTTATATCAACCAAATTGTTAATAAATCATTAATCCATTTCCTCACCCTTCATCATTTCCGTTATCTTTATCCGGTACAGTTGACAAGGAAACGAGCTGCTGATTCCATGCATTCATTATGTTTTTCCATTGTCTTTAAAAATATAAAGCTAAATTAGGTTTTCTGTTTACCATAGAATTTTTGTATCTTAATAAAGATTTGAAAACCTTAATTGAAGGGAAAATGTCACTTTCCAATAAAGTGAATGGCTTTATAAAAAATCTTTACCAGATTTATCAAAAAACAGCAGCTGAATAATGTTGTTATTAGGAAACCTTAAATTCTGCATCCTTATATGAGCCGCGTCATGGCAACACATACATATTGGGTTTGGGACCATCTTGGATCCATTCCAGTCTGTTGGCAATCAGTTACTCTACATGTATTAGGGTTTGTAAGCGAACAGCATGGATCCTGATCAGACTGCGCAGGCTGGTCTGGATCCATGCTGGTCGCAAACGCACTATGTTGGTTTTGTTGTGATGTGACTCATATAATATACATGTCATGAATAAAAGACATTGTTCCCTGATATGGCCATAAGAATAATAAAACAATGTGTCTGTACAGTTTATGAAATGTTTACAGTATATATCTGAAATTATAACATTAAAACCTTATAAGGGCAGTGCTTTCTGTCGTCTGGAGTTAATGAGAAATAAAACCAACGGATTGAACAAAAATAATTGGAGGCACAGTGACATTTATTTGAAATACTACTTAAGATCAGTTTTCAGAAGATTCACACACAGTTAAGACTGTTCCTTTAAAATACGAGAGACTATTTAATTCATGAATATAGAAATGAGTGGTGCTTTTATACTGCCATTGTTTTAGTTAATTAAATGTCTGGTGAAATCTAACTGGTACTGCATGCAATGTGATACTTTATAATGTATATGTTTGCTGCAGGAAAAATTTGATTTACAAAAATATAAAAGAAAAACTTAGAAAAAAGGCAGAATTAGATAAAAGTTCTTAATTTCCCTAATGTTATTTATGTATGCAAGAGCACATTATTGAAAAATCTGTCTAAAACAACTGCTAATATTGTCCAGTAGCTTAGTGGTGTGGGTAAGAGAATGGAAATAAAGAAAATCTAATCATAATAGAAAGTTTTCACTGGAGAAAATCAATTTTGTTGACCAGATATTCCTCTAGTTGTAATATGCTTTAGTCATGCCCTGATAATTACTTTATTTGTTTACAGGAATTTCAAAGGAGATAATTTCTGTGACAAATTCGGATAACAGGACTTTAAATTGTTGAATGGAGAAATAATTAGGATATTCTCATTGAGATTGACTAATTAATCAATTAAATGATTGATACGAATTAAGTGTTGAATTGATGTTGGAATAAAGATTTTTGTAAATAATAGAAATTGGAAGTGATGTTCAGATGTTTTAACTTTCGATTTTTTTGTAGCAGAGAACTTTTTGTGGTTGGTTTTTTGACTTTTCAATGTTGTGACAAATGTTTTTATGTTTTACCACTTGGGTGGTAGTGGTGGAGGCGTACAAATAGATTACTTCTTAACTGTCCTGTTGTCCATGACTAACTTTCAGAATGTAGGGGCATCCATTTGTCTTCTAATTTTTGATAATTTTCAATATATTAACTAATGATTGATTAAGAACCTACCCGTATAAGCTTTTTCTCATGTGTTGGTTTAAAGTACCTTTCTAAAGATAAGTTCAAAAATTCTTTTGAACAGTCTTAGACAAACATTAAATATACAAAAAATGTTGAAACATAGGCTTTTAGAAGGCTACAAGTTTAGTACATTTAGGACAAGTTAACAAATGAAGGGTAGTAATTATTACAAGTTGCAAAAATATTGGCTCATTTTGATGACTGTCATGTTCCCAATGCTAAAAAGTATGTTTTTCCCCCAATTTAAGGAACAAGTAATATTAAATAAGTAAAATTAATGTCATTGTATTATATTTAACTGCACTGTGCCATAGTCAATTATAATCTTGTATTTGTACATATGAGTGAAATATAAAAGAAGTTTAATTTGATTTCCTTGTCTTATTTAATGTATATAATAATTTATGTTGTCAGTTTTCCCAATTTGTCTAAAGCATCATAAAAATCTAAATTCTGGGGGTAGGTTCATGTTCCCAAAATGCTGAGAAAAAACCCTGACAACTAATTTGGTCACAAAACTAAACCACAGCATCAACCTGACAATGACGAGGCAAAGAAAAAGCTTTCCTCCCATTAAACCTCTGATATATCCAGTAGGTTGGCATGTAGATTTAAAATTGATTGGTGCTTTAATTATACACATCTAGTTATGAATTGTAAAAGATCTCTCTCTATTTCAGCAATGGTAAAGGAAGATGGTGCTTTCTCAGACATCAACCCTTAGAGACGGGTCAATGGTCTACTCGAGGGTTGAACGCCAGCTCAGTGGACAGGTACAAAATCTATTCTATTTTTCCATGACATGTTTGTTATCTATGCCTGAAAGGGCATATTATGTAATACCCCCTGGCGTCCGTCTGTCCATCTGTCTGTTAGCAATACAGTTCACGGAGCATAACTTAAGTTCCATTTGGCCCACAATGTTCAAACTTCATAGGATGATTGTCCATATTGGGTAGAAGACCCCTATTGATTTTGGGGTCAAAAGGTCAAGGTCACTATTACCTTAAAACTGAAAACAGTTTCCAGAGCATAACTTAAGTTCCATTTGGCCCACAATATTCAAACTTCATAGGATTATTGTCCATATTGGGTAGAAGACCCCTATTGATTTTTGGTTCAAAAGGTCAAGGTCACTTTTACCTTTAAATTGATAAGTTTCCGGAGCATAACTTAAGTTCCATTTGACCCACAATATTCAAACTTCATAGGATGATTGTCCATATTGCGCAAAGGACCCCTATTGATTTTGGGGTCAAAGGTCAAGGTCACAATTACCTTAAAACCAAAAACAGTTTCCGGTGCATAATGTAAGTTCCATTTAGCCCAATATATTCAAACTTCATAGGATGATTGTCCATATTGGGTTGAAGACCCCTATTTAATTTTGGGTCACAAGGTTAAAAGTCAAAGTCACTTTTACCTTAATACTGAAAACAGTTTTTAGAGCATAACTTAAGTTTCATTTAGCCCACAATATTTAAACTCCATAGTATGATTGTTTATATTGGATATAAGACCCCAATTGATTTTTGGGTCACAAGGTCAAAGGTCACGGTCACTATTACCTTAAAATTGAAAACAGTTTCCGGATCATAACTAAAGTTTTATTTGGCCCACAATATTCAAACTTCTTAGGATGATTGTCCATATTAGGTAGAAGACCCCAATCAATTTTGGGGTCACAAGGTCAAAGGTTAAGGTCATTATTAATAACTTAAGTATTAATCAACCTACAGCTGTTAAATTTTATAGGTAGCACAGCTAATTCCAATGTCTTAAAAATGCTTCATCCTTACTAAAAAAAACCAACACTTTTGGGCATATAATGTTTCGCCTAGTGGTGCTCTTGTTATTATGAGGAAATGGCACTAAACTCATTAATCAGCCCTGAGCTGCAGCCCCCTCCCCTTCAGCTTGATGTAAAGATACACTGTCGATCTGGCTTGTTATTTTATATGTCAATGTCATACATTTATATGATATAGTCTGTGCTTAAGTATAACCGGACAAAATTTACATAGAATTTAAACTTGTATTTTCTAAAAGTTTATAGTTTACATTAAGTTCCCTCCTGGGAAACTCATTAAGTTCCTTCCTGGGAAACTCCAAAATCCAAGATGGCATAGTTAATAGGTTGTAGTATATCCCCTCAGGTGCTGTCATTAGGTTGATAATCCTTGACAGAATGTATTTCGGACTTGAATATTGAAAGGGCTCAAATAGAATAAAACATTGGTTCCAAAGTATCATTTTCAAAATATCAAACTGATTAAAATTTTGGGCAGCTGTTTCAGGAATTTCTTGTGAAATGGGGATCAAAAAAGTCATTTTAATGGGAAATGGTGATAAAAATGCCCTTCTTTATAAAAAACCTGTAAAACTTAGTCTTTTTTCATGCACATTTCACACCATTGTTATGTTGTATTATTATGTTAACTGCACAATCACTGTTTTTTACCTGTAGATTTTGTGGCCTTTCACAAGGTCAGATTCGGAGGTGAGAAGTTCTATTTTATAAATCATCGCTTTAAAGTACTTTATGCTTACAAAGGAGGCTTTTAATTAAGATAATTGCTTTGATTTATATATTTAATTTATTTACTGAAGGATATTTTTACCAATTTTGAAAAAATGTTCAAATACCACTTTGCAATCTAACATCTGCATAATTCCAAATTAAAATTCAAAATTGATTAAATGCTAAAATCCGTGACTGCTTTGTCTCAAATTCTTGTCATTTAAATGTAAAGACTCAGTATTTATACTTAATGCTAGTTACAAGAAATGTTTAAGGCAGATATTCCAGAAAAAAAGTATAAATTATCGATTTACGTACACAATATGAATTTGTTTTGAATGAAAACAAAAATCTATTTAGCATTTAACATTATTTTTTGTGCAGTAAAATTCCTTCTTTATTGTTACTATTTTGGTGTTGTAACTAATGGCTTTACCTATATAATCTCTTCAGTACTGCACTTCCGTGTTGCCTATGTGTAATTTATATCTCTCTTAATTTATCTTCTAAAATTAAATAAAAAAAGGAATGTAAAGATAGATTTACATAAAGACAAAAAAGGTGTGTAATGATCCAATATGCGTTACTTTTAATTGACTTTATGCATTTATTTTTCTGGATAACAACAAATTTAAATATATTTTTCAGACAATATAGATAAATATTACAGCCTCCTTTAAAAGCATAGATCTGGTTTCTTGCATTGACAAATATAGACATTCTGTTTTGTTTCATAATTTATAAAAGTTCTTAAACAATTTTTTGTCAAATTTCGATTTCTTGGATGTTATTACATGATTTTTCTTTTGGGATGACGTTTTACTTCATGTTTTGTTTTTTGCATGAGTTTTCCATGACTTTTTTACCTGTCAAATGGTTGTGTTAGTTATAGTATGAAAACTGTGTGTACTTGTGAATGAGAATTGATCAATATGCTTTATATTGTGTTGTGTAACTTTTTTCATTCAGCGTATCAAAACTTCAAGAAACAAATATTTTTTACCAATGCAACAGCCTGAGTTATGATAGTATGACATTCTAAATTTGAACCTTCCCCAGCCAACTACATGTACTGTATTGTTGCTTGCTATCTTGAAATCTATATTTAGCACACTTTATTGCACTAAATTGGAAAGAATCCCACTTAGCCTCTTGATTTTGGGGATAAAAATACTGAAATTGCTAATTTGGGAAGTAATAATGCTAGTTTTGGGGAATTCTGCATGATTTTAAAGAAAATTTGGTAGAAAAATCACATCAAGGGATTGTGTTTATATATTTTTTTGAAAGCATTCCAAATGGAAGTGTTTGAATTATAATTTAAAGACATGATTAATTTTTGATATTTTCGTGAGAGAAAAAGAAACTTGGTGGTGGTGTTGGTAGTTTTCACTCTGGATCACGACAGTAAGCCACATTAAATTCACTAGAGCACAGTTCAACCACCGCATCGTTCCTGGGCAGGCTGTCAAGCAGTTTTACCGCACTTTCGCAAGGAACTGAAACTTCTGTACATGCCAGAGCAGAGGTACAGTGCGAATGACTGTTGAAAGGACTTCATGATCAATCACAACAAAAGTTTCGAATTAGAAACTTTGCATGTTTACAGTCTTTTAACTTGGTATGAAGGGATGATTTACCTCTCTTTTGTTATAATAACTTGTAACTCTTGCAGAAGAAAATTAATATGTTTGTAGTGTTTACCTCCCTTACATAAAACTGCTGTTCTATGAATGTTATGCTGAGTCATTACATTTATTGAAAATTGTGTTTTCTTCAGCAGACTAATCTTGACATTTATAAATTTATCTGAGATATTTTAAGGACTTGTAATGTGAGATCGGAGAGAAAACAGGTGCTCTAAACAGATCAAAGTATTTATGATGACAGGAAAGTTGCAGAAAATAGAAAATGTATTATTAGACAATTTTTATTATGAATATTCCCATGAAGAAAAAGACTTAATTTTTTTTTAGATCTTTACAAATACCTATATCAACTTTAATACAGAAAAAGAGCATATTTTTTCCAATAAAGACAAAAAGGCATATATTTTATGCACGAGCTATTGCACAAAGATGGCATGTATTGTAAATATATTATATATTATAGCATTAAGTATACCTTAAATGAAATACTAACATTGTCCTACTTTAAGGAAAAGGATTGAAAAAAAGGTGAGAATGATAATTGTTGCTATAACTTAAGTATCTACAAGTCGATGCATAAGGGATTTAACATCTAAGTGATTGTGAAAGGGACCTTAATTCATCAAAATCAAACTAATAAATGTGTTTGGTATGCCAACAGAAGATGGTTATTTTTATGCCCCCGCCATGTAATGGCCGGGGCATATAGTGTTACCCTGTTCCGTCCTTCCGTCCTTCCGTCATTCCGTCCTTCCGTCATTCCGTCATTCTGTCATTCCGTCATCATCAGTTTCCGTTCATTATCTTAGTAATGGTTGCACACATTCAACTCAAATTTGACATATGGATATGTCATGAGAAAATACAGGTCAAGTTCGAATTTGGTCATGGTTCGATGATTTTTGGCAGAGTTATGCCCCTTTTACTTTAAAATAATATGAAATTTTCAGTTTCCGTTCATTATCTCCCCAACGATACAACATATTCAACTCAAACTTGACATATGGATATGTCATGAGAAAATACAGGTCAAGTTCGAATTTGGTCATGGTTCGATTATTTTTGGCAGAGTTATGCCCCTTTCACTTTGAAAATAATATGAAATTTTCAGTTTCCATTCATTATCTCCCCAACGGTACAACACATTCAACTCAAACTTGACATATGGATACATCAAAAGAATGCGCAGGTCAAGTTCAAAATTTGGTCGTGGTTCAATGATTTTTGGCAGAGTTATGCCCCTTTAACTTTGAAAATAATATGAAATTTTCAGTTTCTGTTTATTATCTCCCCAACAGTACAACACATTCAACTCAAATTAGACATATGGATATGTTTTTGGAATGCCCAGGCCAAGTTCGAATTTGGTCATGGTTCAATGATTTTTGGCAGAGTAATGCCCCTTTTACTTTGAAAATAATATGAAATTTACAGTTTCCGTTCATTATCTACCCAACTGTGTTACATATTCAACTCAAATTTGACATATGGATATGTCAAAGGAATGGGCAGGTCAAGTTGGAATTTGGTCATGGTTCGATGATTTTTTGGCAGAGTTATGTCCCTTTCACTTTGAAAATAATATAGATACATCTTAGGAATAAGCACTCATACTTTTGTGGAAAGTTTGAATTTGGTCGTGGTTCAATGATTTTGGACAAACTTATCTTTCTTGAATGTTGGAAAAATTTTGAACTTTCAGTTTCAGCACTCATACTTTTGTGGAAATGTATGTAGCCATTATTTTGGCTACAAATATGAAATATGCTATTTTCAAAAGGTTAAGACTGAATAATTTCAGTGCTTTGAACATTGTATGAAAATGGTTTGTGTTAACATTGAAAAGTTTTAAGGGCTTTGAACTGCAAATGAAAAAAATAATTTGTGCAAACAAATTTGGAACTAAATATTATAACATCTGAAATTTTGGCTGCATGCGGGGGCATCCGTGGCATGATGACACATTTCTAGTTGTATATTGAATTTTGCACCCAGTCTTACCTGATGTGGCACAGTCCAGGAAAAGTGATTGAGACTATTTGGTTAAGGGAAATTGATATGGGAAATCTATTGTAAGAAAGCTGATATCTTAATGATTGTGGAATGTCACTGGTCACAGCTTGTGACATAATTATCTGCAAATTTGTTCTAGCTGATTAAATGATATCAAAACAATGACCTAGCTATTTGAACAAATTCAGATTTTTGTATCGATTTGTGATGTAACCCTAAAATTGCTGGAATCAAAAAGAGATAGTCTCCTTTGCCAACAGTATAAACTCAGCCAGGTATGTTCATTCATGCAGGCCCCCTTATGGCTGAGGGATGGTCTTACAGGGTAGAGGCATCGTGATTGTAAGAGGCCACTAAATTTTATCATTTTTAGGGTCATTTCCAATTTTAATATCATATGCTTAAGATAATATAAAAATTTCATAAATATTTTCTTTTCTTCATGAAAACTGATAAAAATCTTTTACATATTGGTGCTATAATGATATTTTTCTTCATATTTTATAAAAGAATTTGACAAATCAGCTTTTTATATTAATTCTCTCATACTTTGTCAGTTATACAAAATAGATTATCTACCAAGGCAAGGGAGGTAAATACTGTAAGAATTGGGAACGCTATGAAATCTGTATAGGACTCTGTATGAACTGTTGAGGTTTCAAATAAATATAAGTTACAATAATATGCAAGAAACAGGTGTTTCTAAGTAGCTTGAGGGCAAATAAAATTGATAGCGAAAAATGCTGCATACAAATTTGTTGAATTGGCATTTTACAATGATGCATTTATATGACAATTTAAAATCGCTCAATTAAAATAATATGAGCATAAAATTGAAATTAATGTTTACAAATGAGATGTTTATTGTATTTAAATGCTGTCTATAAAATATTAATTTATAAAGGTTGTTTATATAGAATTGATATTAAAAAGATGTTTTTATATAATAATATATTTATTTTATTTTTTTATTTTTATGTTAATTAATTTAAGGGAGGTAGTTGGTCTTCCTGTATACATATTAGGTCTGTAATAATGCACAGTAGTGACACTTCAGATCTTCCTTTCGCAGTATGTCCTTACAACTTTAGTGTATCAAATGACCCAACAAGTAGAAAAAATAACATTGTCAGATGCTGAGAGGTCAGGTTCTTTCATATTTAAATGACCTGATAGTGGGCACTGTTGGACAATTCAGTCTGTTACACAATTTTTTCACTGTTGGTCACTTACAGTACAATACATTGTTTGTGTATGAAATGTAACATTATTCAAAAGGCCTCTTTCAATGAGCATTATGCATATCACTTAATTAATTTGTTTCATATATAGAATCAATTAAAGGTTTCTGTTGTCATAAGTTGTCAATGTACTGTCATTACAGGTGACAGGTTATCACTATCTGACTTTTTCTCACGTGAGTTATGACATTTGTCATGATTTATAGAAAAATGACCAAACTTTTTTACCCTTATTAGTTTTGGAGTGCCTAAGGCATCATCAATGACACTGAAGGTGGCTAGTGATTGATATACATGAATTACAAACTTAAACTTGACTTTATTAACCACATGTCATTATTTAGTTCTGGAATAATATTAAAACTATTTTCTTACCAAATCTAATTCAATAGATTTCAGCTTAAAGTACAGAAAAAGCATTTATAAAGATTTGTTTCAACCAAGTATTTTGGAATTTCAAAAATCCAGAATTTGAATTTGATTCAATAGGTGTAAATATTGGCATGTATTTCTAAAGTAAATATATTTTAGAAAAATATTCACAATTTAATTTATAGCTTATTTGTATATACACAATGTAGTATGGTTGCAATAAAATAATGTCACAATTAAAAGATAATGCCATTAAAGGATATGTAATTTTAAATCCATTTGTAGCAGTTAGCCTATAGAATGCCTCTTATAACTTCATGGAAGCTTTATACATCGAAAAACAGACCAGATTTAAATTACACATTTTGATTGAATAAAAAATAAGCCCGGAGATCTTCAAAGCTGTTTTGGAACATGACTCCATCTTGTCAACAAAATGGCAAATTTTGCATCTGTAATGAATGCAAGTTACAAAGAACAATGAAAATATGAACAAAATTTTAATGTTCTTTTTGATTTTTTTTTCTTTTTGATTTTTTTTTCTTTTCAAAGAAAACTTAATCATCTTCAGTGGAAATTTCATCATCAAATGTAGCTCAATCAATTTGCATAATGAATACTGATAAGGGAAGAAATAAAAGAAGAGGTGAATATGCAGAAACCGTTTGTGAAATATGAATAGAATTTTTGCCATCTTTGTATTGTCATGACCTTTGTATGGCAAAATTAGAAATCACAAAAATGATGATTCATGAATAGCTAGCTCTTCTGCTAAATTAGACATTACAAAAGTTCATGATCAATTTTTGGACTAAAAAGTTTAATTAAGGAAAGAGTACTGTGTCAAAACTTGTGCTTGACATAGATCACGAACAACTATAATTGTAAATGTTTTCATACAAATTTATTGATAGTATGGAAGAACAGTTCTCTTTTAACTGTCTCATAGTCATATTTATATATGATTTTGCTTACAGGACAGATCTTCAATTGTAAAATGTTTCACATTTCATATAATTCATAACTTTTGCATGAGTTTCTTTGCAAAATGTATATTAAGCATTTGTGGTTTATTCTCTGAATAAATTTGATTAAATTTCATTAGAATGGTTTATAACCATTAGCAGTCTCATATTTCACTGTTAATGCAGTGAATTTACAAACTGATACTAAGTCGGGCTTTTTCATCTGAAAATTTTATGTCATACAATGCAGTAGAACAATAGGAATATAAATTGTTTTTTGCATGTGCAAATAAGAATCACTACTGCTGACTTTGATTTCACAGCTGAGTTCCAATGATAAGCTGCAAGTACATAATGCATTTTAACACTTCCGATGCTAGCAGAACTTATAATTTGCCTTTGACACCAGTAATGAGCTGTTACAGCTTGCCTATTTATCCAGTATGTCCAGTGTGTATGGCATCATTGTGGAGACATGAAAGTAGGCATATTCATGCAGTTCGACCTGAGTGTCTTTGACACAAATGTAGAGCTATGAAACTGGGCATATTCATGCAGTGTCACCGTGTGACCAGTGCATTGCCACCTGTGTAGTGGTGTAAAAGTAGTCATAAATTATGCTGTGTGCTAAGTGCCTTTGACACCAGTGTAGAGGTGTAAACAATGACATATTTTTGCAGTGGCACCAGTGTAGAGCTTTAACATTGACATATTAATGCAGTGAGACCAGTGCCTTTTGCACCAGTGTAGAGCTTTAACATTGACATATTATTTTATGCAGTGAGACCAATGCCTTTGGCACCAGTGTAGAGCTTTAACATTGACATATTTATTTAGGGAGACCAGTGCCTTTGGCACCAGTGTAGAGCTTTAACATTGACATATTTATACAGTGTGACTAGTGTCTTTGGCACCAGTGTAGAGCTTTAACATTGACATATTTATGTAGTGAGACAGTGCCTTTGGCACCAGTGTAGAGCTTTAACATTGACATATTTATGTAGTGAGACCAACACCTTTGGCACCATTGTAGAGATTTAACATTGACATATTTATGCAGTGTGACTAGTTCCTTTGGCACTAGTGTAGAGCTTTAACATTGACATATTATTTTATGCAGTGAGACCAATGCCTTTGACACCAGTGTAGAGCTTTAACATTGACATATTAATGCAGTGAGACCAGTGCCTTAGGCACCAGTGTAGAGCTTTAACATTGACATATTATTTTATGCAGTGAGACCAATGCCTTTGACACCAGTGTAGAGCTTTAACATTGACATATTTATACAGTGAGACAAGTGCCTTTGGCACCAGTGTAGAGCTTTAACATTGACATATTTATGCAGGGAGACCAGTGCTTTTGGCACCAGTGTAGAGCTTTACATTGACATATTAATGTAGTGAGACCAGTGCTTTTGGCACCAGTGTAGAGCTTTAACATTTGACATATTTATGCAGTGAGACCAGTGCCTTTGGCACCAATGTAGAGCTTTAACATTGACATATTTATGCAGTGAGACCAGTGCCTTTTGCACCAATGTAGAGCGTTAAAATTGACATATTTATGCAGTGAGACCACTGCCTTTGGCACCATTGTAGAGCTTTAACATTGACATATTTATGCAGTGTGAATAGTGCCTTTGGCACCAGTGTAGAGCTTTAACATTGACATATTATTTTATGCAGTGAGACCAGTGCCTTTGGCACCAGTGTAGAGCTTTAACATTGACATATTTATACAGTGAGACCAGTGCCTTTGGCACCAGTTTAGAGATTTAACATTGATATATTTATGCAGTGAGACCAGTGCCTATGACGCCAGTGTAGAGGAACGTAGTGAACCAGCAAATGTATCTTGTGCATGGATAATATTGCCTCTCTTCCCTACTATTCATATTTATGTTTCCACAAATATACTAACATTTTGATGGGAAAGTCAAGCGACAGGCATCTTCACAAAAACATAGGGCACT
Organism: Ruditapes philippinarum; assembly: GCF_026571515.1. NCBI lineage: Eukaryota > Metazoa > Mollusca > Bivalvia > Venerida > Veneridae > Ruditapes > Ruditapes philippinarum. The sequence continues at coordinate 198,797 of NW_026866216.1, read as the reverse complement.
TCTTAGAACTTGAACTTTTAAAATTTTATCCAATTAGCAAGGAAACATATTTTAAGATTGACAGTGTCCAAAATTTCTTCATCTGTGTATAGCATAAATTGTAAAACGTAATTGTGGCTCTTTTGGTTCATTTTGACCTGGCCAAAACATTGAAACATACATACTTAGCAGAAACTGTATAATAGAATTTATTGAAACTTTGCATGAAATTCTTAGATATGATAACAGAAATATCATAAGTGAAAAGAATTTATCAATAATCATACATTTGTGGCATACACCTTTGATAGATAAATGATACTTGAACTTTCTATTATGGTTAAATGGTTAGTGTCTTAATACCTGGAGAGAAAATTCATTTTTACAGTAAAAATAAAGGAAAACTTGGCAACAACGGACAACCTAAGAAACATCAAAACTGTTGAGATATATTAGTAAATAGAGCTAGAGATTAACATTATAGCACTATGATAATAAAGTTTTCTTTCTTATTTTCTCAGTCCTAAATGTAAAAAAAAAGTTAATAATTGAATCATTGTCTGTAAAGATCATGAGGTTTGCAGACATGAAATAGCTTGTTTCAGCTGGTACATCATGGCAGTTATTGTATTATAGGTAACAATGTTTATTATGTATTCTTAACAAAATCAAAATCTCAAGAGGTGAATAAATACTTAATGTGACTTACACTCTAGATTGTAAGGTTACTTTTTTGTGCCCCCACTTTAGGGGGGGTGGTCATTTAGATTTACCCTTGTCCGTCTGTCATTCCCGCCTTCCGTCCGTCCCTCCTCTTTTGTGTCGCACGTAACTCAAAAAGTCTTTGACCTAGAGTCATGAAACTTAAAAGGAATGTTGATCAGCATGTGAAGTTGTGCTACTGTGTATTTTCGAGTTATTGCCCTTGACTTAGTAAAAATTTGCAATTTTCAACTTATGTCGTACATTATAAACTCAAAAAGTATTTGACCTAGAGTCATGAAACTTTACAGGAATTTTGATCAGCATGTGTAGTTGTGCACCTGGGTATTTTTACGTGTGGATTTATTTAGTATTTTTAGAGTTATTGCCCTTGACTTAGTAAAAATTTGCAATTTTCAACTTGTGTCGCATGTAACTCAAAAAGGATTTGACATAGAGTCATGAAACTTAACAGGAATGTTGATCAGCATGTGAAGATGTGCACCTGGGTATTTTCGTGTTGATTTATATAGTATTATTACAGTTATTGCCCTTGACTTTGTAAAATTTTGCAATTTTCAACTTGTGTCGCATATGTGACTCAAAAAGTATTTGACCTAGAGTCATGAAACTTTACAGGAATGTTGATTAGCATGTGTAGTTGTGCATTTGGGTATTTTCGTGTTGATTTATATAATATATTAGAGTTATTGCCCTTGACTTATTAAAATTTTGCAATTTTCAATTTGTGTCGCATGTAACTCAAATAGGATTTGGCATAGAGTCATGAAACCTTACGGGAATGTTGCTCAGCATATGTAGTTGTGCACCTTGGGTTTCGCTTGTGGATTTATATAGTATTTGTAGAGTTATTGCCCTTGACTTAGTAAAACCTGTTTCATTATGTTGTGTTATTTGTTCCTTGAGTGTTTGAGTTAAAATCAACCAACTTTAAACAACTTTACAGGAATAATAATCAACATCACTAAATTACAGAAATAATGATCAACATCTGACTATGAAGCTATGCACCTGGGATTTTGCATGTGGATTTTTTTCAGTTTTGTTAGAGTTATTGCCCTTGACTAACAGTATTATAAATTACCAATTTTCAACTTGTTCATGCATAGCTCAAAAAGTATTTGACTTGTAGGCCTGAACGTTTACAAGAATGTTGGTCAGCATGTGTACTTATGCATCTTGGGGTCTGCTTGTGGATTTATTCAGTATTTGTAAAGTTCTTGCCCTTTACTTTGTAAAAGATCTTTAGTTTTCAACTTGTGGCACATGTAGTCCAAAAATATTTGACCTAGAGTCATAAGATTGACTGAACAGTGGCGTGTGGGGGCATCCGTGTCCTATGGACACATTTCTAGTTGTACCAAGACAGCTAGTGTAATGTTTATACATTTTGGTTTTGTGATTTTAATACTTCTTTGTTTTCAGAGGAAAAAAATAGTAGTTGATATTTCAATTACTAAAAATCAAATTGGCAGTTTTCATTTTATATTCAAACTTTGTTTCCAACTTCATAAAACTTTTTTGACTACATGTGAGGAAAGAATTAACACAGAAAAAAATACTTGAGGATGTTTATATTCTGTACAAAGAATGTGTGTTTATTTTGGGATTTATGGTAGTTCCTTAATGAAGCGCTCTTACATTGTAAACAAATGTCATGAAGAGTTAATATGTATTTGTTTTTCATCACTAGAATAGCTGTATAGGAGTTTTATTTCTTGACAAATAATAAAAGATCATTGTCCTGATATTTGGCTTATATGAGGTACAAAGTCTTGTTTTGTAATGTTTGTGTTCAACAGATTTACAGATGCTGTTGTTACAATAGAACAAGTTGTGAAGAATCAATTTAATGTTTCAAAGACAGTGACTATTATAACGAAGCTGTCAGCAATGTATTGTGTTGTACTGTACTTCACTGGACTGTACTTTACCTGACCGCACTGCATTTTACTGAAATGTACTGTACTTTACTGGACTGTATCAAACTGTACTATACTTTACTGGTCTGTACTTTACCTGACTGCACTGCATTTTACTGAACTGTACTGTACTTTACTGGACTATATCAAACTGTACCATACTTTACTGGTCTGTACTTTACCTGACCGCACTGCATTTTACTGAAGTAAACTGTACTTTACTGGACTGTATCAAAACTGTACTGTACTTTACTGGTCTGTACTTTACCTGACTGCACTGCATTTTACTGAAGTAAACTGTACTTTACTGGACTGTATCAAACTGTACTGTACTTTACTGGTCTGTACTTTACCTGACTGCACTGCATTTTACTGAAGTAAACTGTACTTTACTGGACTATATAAAACTGTACTGTACTTTACTGGACTGTATCAGACTGTACTGTACTTTACTGGTCTGTACTTTACCTGACTGCACTGCATTTTACTGAACTGTATTGTACTTTACTGGACTGTATCAGACTGTACTGTACTTTACTGGACTGTATAAAACTGTACTGTACTTTACTGGACTGTATAAAACTGTACTGTACATTACTGGACTGTATAAAACTGTACTGTACTTTACTGGACTGTATAAAACTGTACTGTACTTTACTGGACTGTATCAAACTGTACTGTACTTTACTGGTCTGTACTTTACCTGACTGCACTGCATTTTACTGAACTATACTGTACTTTACTGGACTATATAAAAACTGTACTGCACTTTACTGGACTGTATCAGACTGTACTGTACTTTACTGGTCTGTACTTAACTGGACTGTACTGAGCTTGATAGGACTGTACTTTCAAACTCTCAGTGCCTTGAAAGGGAGGACAGACTCTCATTAAGCATAGACTGCTGATGGACCTGAGGCTATGAATGAGCTGAGTGACTGTGTAATAGTGATATTGTCCGAGTGATCCATGTGGAATATTTAACTCTTACTATGCTAAATGAACTTGTCCAACTTTCAGTCTGAACAAAATCATTTATCAAGGTTTGGGGGAAAAATTTCAAAATGAATACAGACTCAGATGAATAGCAAACAGTGCAGACCATGATCAGACAGATGTGCTTCTTAATCTTGGGTAGGTAGAATCAGTTGTGGCCAGCAGGTAACAGGAGATCAAACCTATATATTGTACTAAAAGGTTTGCTGTCTGTTTTAGAGATATCTTAGACAAGAATGATTGGTATAAAATGTCACACTGACAGGTAATTGACAAATTACTGTTGTCACTGCATCGTCTCTGTATGCTTCTATACTGTTAATGTCCGTACTCTAATTTGACCTAACAGGCTGGAAGGTTCCCAAAATTGTTGGAGTAAACTGATATTTGTGGAAAAAAATCAGAAGAAAGTAATATATATCAGTGTACTGATTCTAGATCAGTAGGAATTTAATGTCTGTTGGCATAATTATTTTCCTTCCTTGATACATCATTCAAGCTGTACCTATTCTAAACCAACAGTCATCAACTCCTCACTGCCTCTTCTTGTTGGCATAATTAGTTTTTCTCCCACTTGCTTTTATTGGAGAACAGGCGTATTTATATATTTTTTGTAACTCACATCTGTTAGTGATAAACATAGGAAGTGAAAAATAAAGTACATAATCTATATGTGAATAGGCCTATTATTTGTTTTGTTGTTGTTGTTGTTGATTATGTTGTTTTTTGTTGCAATAAAATGTTTTGGTTTCTAATGGTAAAAATAAGTCTAAAAGTGAAAACAATGGTATATTTAGTAAAATTGCCTAGTTGTTACACTGATGATTAGTAAATATATATTAAGAGGTTATCATTATAATGTTAACTTTTATATAACAGTCCAAATTTGAAAATGAAAATTGTATGTATAGATATAGTTTAATGTAATCTGAAACAGGTATCCAATAGTCATGTCATTTTAATTTTTTCTAAGTACAGCTGCAGTAAAATAATTTAAATGTCTTAAACTTCAATAGTATTGTCATAGGTATAAGTAAAGACTTATTGGAGATTGCAGAATGTTATTATTAAACTTGAATGTTTTATTATATGTGGTTGGCAGATTGATTTCTTTACATAACACTCTGAAACAATTTTCTTCTCTCTCATTTATGTAGTCATGGTAAATGGAATATCTATTGAGAGGAAAAAAATATCCTGTTTATTTGTACAGAAAGTCATTGGAGGGGAATGAGGCTGAATAACCTCTTAAGAGTGGTCCTAAAGATGCTCAAACTAAGGTCAAATTAGGTCAGTAATTTTATCAGAGGAAATTGAAAAGAAGTAAGTGAAAAAAAAGTCTGAAGTAGGAAGTATCAGAAATGTTGTTGTTGTTGTTGCTAGTGTGATTGTAATCACTGTTATAGAAGAGTAAATAGTTTTCTACCCAGAAAAAGATTAAACTGGTAATGTCAATTGTGCTGTTATAGAATGTTGAAGAGCAAAACAAAAAGGATATGAAAAGATGTCTGAATAATTTAAATAATAATGAATTAAAGAACTATTACTTATTAATGAAGCAAATTAGATTTAGTGAAGGGTTAAAAATGATTAAAGAAAGGCTAAACAATAGGGGTTAACAGGAGATCAGGAAGCAATTTGTACTTAAAAGGTGGGGTAACTGAATTAAAAAATGCTCAAGCAGTAGTCATTTACATATATGGCTCAATAATAGTATCATAAATTGTCGAAACAAAGGGAAATTTAGAAGAGGGCTCACAATATTATTAAATGCTAAAGAAATGGAGATTAAGGAAAGAGCTAACAGAATTTATTTATAAAATGCTGAAGCAATGTGGATTTAGAGGAAGGCTATCAGAATAATAAAATGCTGAAGGAATGGGGATTTAGAGGAAGGCTAACAGAATAATAAGATGCTGAAGCAATGGGGATTTAGAGGAAAGCTAACAGAATGATAAAACGCTGAAGCAATGGGGACTTAGAGGGGGCAACAGAATAATAAAATGCTGAAGCAATGGGGACTTAGAGGGGGCAACAGAATAATAAAATGCTGAAGCAATGGGGACTTAGAGGGGGCAACAGAATAATAAAATGCTGAAGCAATGGTGGATTTTGAGAAAGGCATACAGAATTATAAAATGCTGAAGTAATGGGGACTAAGAGGAAGGCTAACAGAAAAAATAAAATGCTGCAGCAATGGGGATTTAGAGGAAGGCTAACAGAATGATAAAATGCTGAATCAATGGGGATTTAGAGGAAAGCTAACAGAATAATAAAATGCTGAAGCAATGGGTATTTAGAGGAAGGCTAACAGAATAATAAAATGCTGAAGTAATGGGGATTAAGAGGAAAGCTAACAGAATAATAAAATGCTGAAGCAATGGGTATTTAGAGGAACGCTAACAGAATAATAAAATGCTGAAGCAATGGGTATTTAGAGGAAAGCTAACAGAATGATAAGATGCTGAAGCAATGGGGGTTTAGAGGAAAGCTAACAGAATAATAAAATGCTGAAGCAATGGGTATTTAGAGGAAGGCTAACAGAATAATAAAAATGCTGAAGCAATGGGTATTTAGAGGAAAGCTAACAGAATGATAAGATGCTGAAGCAATGGGATTTAACAGAATAATAAAATGCTGAAGCAATGGGTATTTAGAGGAAGGCTAACAGAATAATAAAATGCTGAAGCAATGGGGATTTAGAGGAAAGCTAACAGAATGATAAGATGCTGAAGCAATGGGGATTTAGAGGAAGGCTAACAGAATGATAAAATGCTGAAGCAATGGGTATTTAGAGGAAAGCTAACAGAATGATAAGATGCTGAAGCAATGGGGGTTTAGAGGAAAGCTAACAGAATAATAAAATGCTGAAGCAATGGGTATTTAGAGGAAGGCTAACAGAATAATAAAATGCTGAAGCAATGGGTATTTAGAGGAAAGCTAACAGAATGATAAGATGCTGAAGCAATGGGGGTTTAGAGGAAAGCTAACAGAATAATAAAATGCTGAAGCAATGGGGATTTAGAGGAAGGCTAACAGAATAATAAAATGCTGAAGCAATGTGGATTTAGAGGAAGGCTAACAGAATAATAAAATGCTGAAGCAATGGGGATTTAGAGGAAGGCTAACAGAATAATAAAATGCTGAAGCAATGGGGATTTAGAGGAAGGCTAACAGAATAATAAAATGCTGAAGCAATGGGGATTTAGAGGAAGGCTAACAGAATGATAAAATGCTGAAGCAATGGGGATTTAGAGGAAAGCTAACAGAATAATTAAATGCTGAAGCAATGGGTATTTAGAGGAAAGCTAACAGAATAATTAAATGCTGAAGCAATGGGTATTTAGAGGAAGGCTAACAGAATAATAAAATGCTGAAGCAATGCATGGGTATTTAGTTGAAGGCTAACAGAATGATAAGATGCTGAAGCAATGGGGGTATAAAGAATAGCAAACAAAATAATAAAAAGTTGAAGGAATAGGTATTTAGAGGAAGGCTAACAGAATGATAAGATGCTGAAGCAATGGGGGTTTAAAGAATAGCAAACAGAATAATAAAATGTTGAAGGAATAGGGATTTAGAGGAAGGCTAACAGAATAATAAGATGCTGAAGCAATGGGGATTTAGAGGAAGGCTAACAGAATGATAAAATGCTGAATCAATGGGGATTTAGAGGAAAGCTAACAGAATAATAAAATGCTAAAGCAATGGGGATTTAGAGGAAGGCTAACAGAATGATAAAATGCTGAAGCAATGGGGATTTAGAGGAAAGCTAACAGAATAATAAAATGCTGAAGCAATGCATGGGTATTTAGAGGAAGGCTAACAGAATGATAAGATGCTGAAGCAATGGGGGTTTAAAGAATAGCAAACAAAATAATAAAATGTTGAAGGAATAGGTATTTAGAGGAAGGCTAACAGAATGATAAAATGCTGAATCAATGGGGGTTTAAAGAATAGCAAACAGAATAATAAAATGTTGAAGGAATAGGGATTTAGAGGAGATCAAACAGAATTATAAAATGTTGAAGGAATGGGGACTTAGAGGAGGGCTAACATTATAATGACATGGTAAAATAAGAAGTAATAGGAGAGAAAAACAGACTGGTAAAATGATGAAGCAAACAGAATCGAAAAGAAAGCGTAAAGAAAAACATTTAAACAGTAAAGCAAAGCATGTTTTTGTCAAGGTCTTAAAAACAATTTAAAAAGAAAAGAAAAAGGTATTGCAGTTGATGAAGAGAAATTTTTAAAAGCAATTGGGCCTGTAGGAAGTCGACTGATAAGCAAATTGGATAGAAACCAAGAAGTAAAGAAACAAGAAAAGCATGAAGCAAAAGAAATGAAAAATTAGGGATGAATAATCATAGTAATTGGAGACATCTTACTGTCATGAAACAATGTGTCTTCTTCTTGACTTGAGTAGGAAAATTAAGCAACACTATTATTTTATTTGAAGAAAGTTAATTATACAGACTAAATGAACTCACAATCTATAAATTTGACAGTTTGGGGATTTATATTCTGTCCCTAAATAATATAGTTTACCCATTCTAATACTTGCTGGATATTCATGCAACAGTCAATACCTTTATTAAAGAACAAAGTGAACAGAAATACGCTCAGTCATTCCAATACATATTTGATGCAACAACTCTCAATGCAGCTGATGAACATATACTACAGAGTGTGTGCTGAGGATATTATTGAATAAGAAGCAGATTTTTAAAGCGTTCTTTGTGAGTGATCATATGATTTGATTGGAAAAAGATAAATCTCTTAATGATATGTATTGGATCACATTAATATATTTATAGTTGGAAAGGAAATGATTTGAAGTAGCTTATTAACGAATAGCAGGATAATGGTTTCTATTTAATAAGTGTTACATTTTTCCTTATTCTTGGAGAAAGGATAAAATGTGAAGAAAAAAATGATCTGAGTGTTTATAATAGTGCATGTTAATTTGACATCTGAAACATCTGTGACATAATTCAAAAATTGGATTATATAATAATTAAAATATAATACATGACTTTAAAACATCTCTGAATGTTTATGATATCAGTTTGATTTTGAGTTATATTTTTATTATATGGAAATTAGTATGACTTCAAATAACTAAAATGATGTACAATTTTAGGGCAATATAATGGGACAATTAGGAATATTTGGATGAAACATGAACAATAAAAGTTTTAGAAATGAAAGTACAGGAAATACAGACTTGAATAATTTATTTAAGCACAATTACAGGCTGTAATAATTGAAGACTGAACTAACGATTTGATTATTTGAATGAAAGTTTTTACTGATTATTTGAACAAAAGGTTTTACAAAATTTCAATCCTCCATGGAAAGCAAGTGTTAAATGTATAATTGAAAATACACAATCATGTAATTAAAACCAATAATAATTAACTTAATATAAGCATTTCACATGAATGTGTCTATCAGAGTTAATGTTGAACTTGGAAATACTACCTGTCACTTATTTCTCCTATCTAATAATGTGAAACAAGCATTTGGCTTGTTTATCCTTCTGGATCATAAAAAAATGGAATATTCTTTAGGAAATCTAATTTTGTGCTACATTATGGTAGGGGATTTCAGTGATTTATCATTTTGGATAGGTTGCTTTCTGTCAGAAAATGATGCAGTGGTTTTAAATCGAATACTGTAGCTTTTGATTTTTTTCAGATATTTTCAAGTATAAAAATTCAAAATATGGAAATAAGATGTAGTATGCAAGTTTTGCATATGAAGATTAAAAAATTAATGTCTTTGGAAAAAATGTGATTAAAAAAAAGTTTTTGGAAAAATGTGATTAAAAAATGATGTCTTTGGAAAAATGTGATAAAAAACACTAATGTCTTTGGCAAAATGTGATTGAAAATGTAATGTTTTTGGAAAAATGTGATGAAAAACAACTAATGTCTTTGGAAAAAATGAGTGTCTTTGGAAAAATATGATTAAAAGAAAAAACTAATGTCTTTGGAAAAATGAGAGTCTTTGGAAAAATGTGATTAAAAAACAACAACAACTAATGTCTTTGGAAAAATGAGAGTCTTTGGAAAAATATAATGGTGCAGTTAGGTTAAGGAAAGTTATTTGTAGTTAATTTAATGGTAAAATGACTTAAAGGCATTGATAAGTTACTTTTTATGAAAATTGTAAATGTATCTTATTAGTTGACTAGTATTGGAAAACAATAATTTCAAACTTAGAGTGTAATTTCTGCCTAATATGTTGATTTTATGTTCGGTCATTAAAGTGAGAGTTTTATGTAAACTTCACTAGATTTACTTTGTACATGTATAATTGTACACTTGGCAAAGTTTTTATAATGTAGAATAATGCAAAAAAAATGCTCATGATAATGCTTAAAATGGTATATTATTGATAATACATTCTATGTTTAAAGGTAACAAAAGTTATAATTTATTTATATATTTTCATAAAAATAATAAGTTGGATCTTTGATTTTATAAACAATATAAAATTATTTAATTTCTTAATTTTCAAGAGAACACTGAGTAGTATGAATTGTAAAGGTCAAGTTTTCATGTCTATATAAGTTACATATTGCAAACAATTTTACTAAATCTTTCATGACAATGAGTTTGTATTATACACCAGAAATCTCTGGAGTAGAAAAAAAAACAACAGAAGATATTCCATCTGTTTCATAAGTGATAACTAGAAATCATTTACAAGGTCAGCTCTCTCTCTCTCTCTCTGCATGTAAATAAGTCCACACTCCAGAACTGCATGTCCTTTCTTTATAATATAATTGAAGGACTTCAATACCAACATTATAATAACAACTCAGGTCTGTGTTATGTTATATTCTCACCATACTATAAATATGGTGTCTGACAACTATATGTTAGGGAAGTAACCCCCTGCGAGAATTCCATGAATAATTCATGAACTGTTCATGAACATATTCATGGACAAGTTCATGAATGTGCATGAACAACAAATGAGACTTTTTTTCGTTCACGGACAATTCATGAATCAAGATATTCATGAACATGTTCATGAATATATGTTCGTTAACATTCATGAATATATCGATTCATGAATTGTTCATGAAAGAAAAAAAGTCTCATTTGTTGTTCATGCACATTCATGAACTTGTTCAAATGCACATTCATGAAATTGTTCATGAATATGTTCATGAACAATTCAAAAACTTCTCCCAGGGGTCATAATAATGTGACATCACAATCAATTTTTATTTAATTCTAAGACTGCTGATTTGTACCAGCCATAAAATGCACAATAGACAGTGTTTTAGTACAAATACAAAACACAAAAGCCCATTACACAGGTAATGAAACTTGTTAAACACTGTACTCATTGATTCCCTATGTACAAATTGAATTGTCATTAGAATTCACGACTTGCCAGTTTGCTCTTCAATTTATTTCTTTGACACAATTTTCCATAAGATTTTATATAGTCCATTATGTAAATACATCACTTTTTCTTCATTTTGCTAAGTCATTGTTATTTATTCCATTTTTAAGTAAGTTTGCACCGAAAGTTTGTTAAAACACATGTAGAGCTTTGTTTCTGGCGGCCATGTTGACTTTTGCATTATGGGTGTTACCAAGGTCAGCCAACTCTTGTTGATGATCAGTGAGTTCATGAACTCACGACAGTTCATGAACTGAAATTTTTTCTAACACTAAAAAGTATTCACATGGGTTAGAATTGTAAAGACAAATTTGTTTTTAAAGTTCATGATTATTGTCAGCTTAATTGTTCATGAACATACCAAAATGTTCATGAACAGAGCAAGAATGATGCCAAAATGTTCATGAACACATCAACATGATCGTGAACAGACAAACATATTCATGAACTTGAATGTTCATGAATATTTGTTCATGAACATTTCTGCCAAGATGATGAACAATTGAAAGATGTTCATGAATATTCATGAACTGTTCATGAAAATTCATGAATTGATGAACATGCTTTCGCAGGGGACTGGCTCAGCCTCAGTGGTCTAAATCAAGTGTTGTGATTGTAACTAGGAGGGACTATAAATAACTGAGTTAAATCCCAGGCAAGGCCAAACTTTTTTTTTAGCATCTGCATTTATGGATGAAAGAAGTTCATATGACATGGAGTTATATTTGCATAGTCCAGGGCTGAATTTTAGGACTCAGAAACTCACAAATGCAAGTCAAAATAGAAAAATACCAGTAACTTTTCTTTACGCTAGTGTAGAAGATAGTTAATAACATAGATTTATATAATGAAATTTTAAATTGAATAAAGCTATTATATCTGCTGCATTAAAATCATTGTTTGAATTTATTTTAAATCATTTGCAAAATGCTTGTATGAAGTAAATATGGTAGTAAATTGCCTTAAAAGGAATGGTGCATGCACGAAATCATTGCTAAATGGATTAAACCCTACTTAAAGTAACAGAATAATATTTTGTACCAGAACATTTTGTTCTGTTTATGTGTGTTGAATAACAGGGACATTCTATGTTACAACTCTTTTGAGAATTAACCACAAGATCATAAGAACCAATATAATTTTACTGGTCATAAATTTTGTAAAAATATTTCATAAGCTTTATGCCTTTTAACAAGATTGCCAACTCCAAAGGCATTTCATGTGAAATAGCAATTGCATAATAACAAGAAATATCTTTAAAAAAGATAATCGGCGTAAATTCAGTGCAAAATGTCTCATAGCTTTAGAATATTTTCAAAATTAATGATATTTATACTTATAACAATATAAATGTCTAAATTGAAATATATTTGATGGTTACTAGTATAATCTATGACAGTTGTCTAAACTTAGCTGAAACATGTTTGCTCCTATGATGTCAACAAATTAGTCATGTTATTATAGATGCTAGAAGCTTTTTTGTCACCGTGACTTTTGACTACTGGTTTCAAAGTCAATACCAGATAATAACCAATCACACTACCAAATTTAGAGACTGCAAAGGCCACAATCAGCTGACAACTTGAATTTTATTGTTAAATAATATTAACTTATATGTATCTGACCTTCATTTTGTAAAAGCACTTCTGTGCATAAAATGCTGCAATTATTAGGTCATGATAATAACACCTTTTTTTTCTTGTTTATATCTTTTATTTATGAAAGAATACAAACTGTAATAAACAATCAATGGAACATATCAACTCTGAACTATACTATTTATAATGCCTTCTTATCTATCTGGCAATGAAAATGAATAATTGAAGACTTAAATCAAAAGTTAAACATAACCTTATACTAGTAAAAGTTATACTTATGTATTTTATAAAAAAAAAGGATTTCTATTAAAAATTGCACAGCTTGACTAGTATTTTGTATATACTAGGGGTATGAGGTGGAGGTACTAGTTAAGCCTACTGGCATGGCTATGTGTCGTACACCTACACAGGTTATATTTTACAATGTACTTTAAATGTGGAATGTAAAATATAAATGTTGTTCCATATATACAGAAATATATCTATTTATCTTGATAATAAGTACTAAACTCAATTTTGTTTAACCCGGCCATCAATGACACTGATTATCAAGTGAGACAGTTTCAGATTGAGGCACAGGCGCTAGTCACATAATCAAATATTTTACATAATCGGTCTATATATGTATATAAAGATATCTTTATATACATATATAGACCGATTATGTAAAATATTTGATTATGTGACTAGCGCCTGTGGATTGAGGTAGTCAATTGGGGTGTATTTCGGTAAATTTACCTACCGGTGTAAACAAGCGCCGAATAACTATGAATAAATTAATTTGTTATTATTACGCACAAAAAATAATACTTAAAGTTTTGCGATTCTTTATGATAATGTTGCATTTTAAATATATTAATTTTCGCAATTCATATCAGCTCTGGAGAATCTTTTTGTTGATCAAAAATATCGTTCATTTTCATCGAAAACAGAAAAGCTACGGCAAATAAAGTACGAGTGAGTAGTAATCGAATGTTTAAGTAAAGGCTGAAAAACAAAAAGTTGGGTTTGTTGTTAATATTATCAACAAAATAAATTGTACATGAAATCATATGTAATGTATATTTTTGTATTTTGATATATCTTTGTTTTGGTCATAACGTTGTGATATTTAGTTTACGATTGTATAAATATTTTTAATACAATTTTATTCTTAGAGACAAGTAAACTAAAGATTACGAATTTGTCCTTAAATTTCATAACAGCCAGTCTTTCCACCAATGAAAAACACCCTCTTTTAGCTGAAGATTTTGTAACTAACAATTTCATTTGTTACAAATCTAGGTCAAAATCCATTTTAATACAGCTACGCCGAAAAATAATAGACAAACACAGATATATGAATAAGCATGATGTATGAATACATGGTGTAACTCTCCAGGAACGATGGTTAGGAAACTACCCTGGTACCCGCCTATATGACTGAAATACTGTTAAAATGAAACAAAGTATGAATTCATAAACACTATTATGTTTAAAAAATGTATGTTGTGTTTGTTTTTTCCGAGTTTGTAATTTCATGGACTCGCAAAAATTTCCAAGTGGACAAAAATGTTAACTTCTAGCCCTGTGAACTCCTGTCATCATTCATTGCCACTGTAAGCTTTTTGTGAGTTAAACAGGAAATTGTTTTCACTAGATACATTTATGATGGAAAGTTGAATTAGGTGTTAATTGATTCTACAGTAGGGAGAATTAACCCATCTGTTATACTTACAGACATTGTTGAAAGTGAGTTTCCATTCTAAAAATTGATATTATTGTTACCTAGCTAGTAACTGTGTTTTATATGTAATTTTATTTTCTATCAGTAATAATTTTAGTCCAGAGATAGATGTCTTTGTTATGAATCAAAAGGTGATAGAAAAGAACATAAAAGATTTAAAATATATATTTTACCTTAACCAAAATCGCAAAAGTTGTCCAGCATTGTTATCAGAAGTTTACCTGAGCGACTTCTAATAAATTTTAGATGCCCATTCAATAGTGCAATAACTCACTTTATGTTTAAGTGAATATGTTATGCATTTCTAGAGGAGAAAAGGCTTTCATCATTTTCTGGCACCCTCAAATTCTTTCATAATGCTCCCTCATGTGAAATATATATTTGTGCCTGTCAGTATTCAATCAGTGCTTTAAGAATAAACTGTATCTCTCTTTTTTTTGCACCCATGACACTGATAAGTCTTATATAGCAGCTTATATTGCCAGATAAATAGGAAAAGAAAACTGATGTGATATTAGCAATGAATATTACTGTCTCTGGTCAGCTGAAATTATAGAAAAATCTATCTTGATTAGGCATGGGGATACATTCTGTACTTGGCAACAAATTTTGAGAAATCAATGAAGCTATTTATACTTTGCCAATGGTTCACGTAATAGAGTATAGAATCAAAGCACAGAAGGCGCTGAATTTGTTTGGGTCTCAGAATGTAAGAAAGGTGCAGGTTGTGAGATTATATGTTTAGTGCCACCAATGCTTTCCAGCGTTTTAATTGTAGTAAATTGGCTATAAGACTAATTGCAACACTGATATTCAATCCAATGTTTATTTGACTTTAACAATTTAAAAAAATGAGTTACCTTTACTGGGATTTGAACTCCAGACCTCTCGCTTCCTAAGCGAGCCCGAAAACCCTTCAGCCACGGTTAAATTTATATGTGAAACGGCCTGAAGAAAACCATATTATTCTAAATTAGGGCTTGTAACGACTTTTAACTGTTGTTTAACACAGATGTAAATAATCCTGAAGCTTACTATAAGCATGTATATTTATAAAGAATCAAAGGGCTTCAAGTTCTTTGGTATTTTCTGATCTTTGCAATCTAAATCGTACTGTATATCTGTATGCATTTTCCTGTATAAGTTTATTTTTATGTATTATAATTCATTTTGTAAGGCACATACGGAATTCTGCATAACTAGAGTTGCATCAAAAAATCATTTATGTACTTTTTTTACGACAGCCACACTTTATCCTTGTAAATCATGGCTACTTCCTTAACAAAAACAATTAAAAAAAGAATTTAACAAAAAAAAAATTTCCTCGACTGGGATTCGAACTCGAGACCTCTCACTCACTAAGCGAGCGCGTTACCACTGTACCACGGAGAAGTTATACACAAAATGTCTGAATAATATCAAGTCATTCTAAATTTAGAACTTCCATTGCATTCAGGTTTGTAATCCTTATTAATTTTGAGGTATTTTGTTCAGGGTAAACCTGTTGTTTAAAATTGAAGTAAATATTTTAGCGAAAATCCTCTTGCCCAAACAGTCCGACATGTAGAATCTATATATTCCACTACTCGGTTTGTGTAGTATTCGGTAATCTACATGGCTAAAAATAGTATTTTCATTGATAAAATCATATTCATCCGCGTAATTTGTGATTGTGCATTTATTGACAATTCTATAAGCCAACGCTATTGTTTAACTTTAAATGCGTTGTAATTTGTTGGATACTTGTAACAAAATAAAATATTTCTTTCTTTTAAATCGCTAGTTTTAAGCTGTTTTGAGAACTACTTGTTGTTAGGTTTGTCATAAACTTCTGTGTCAGAGATTGAATGTCCGCTTTGTATTTAGTTATTTTCGATCAGAAAATACCAGAAAACAATATTAGAAATCTTCGACCATTCGGGAATTACTTTGCTTGAAAATTGATGCGCCTGTCTTTGACCATCTTTACCCAGTGATTTCCCCTGAATTTTTCGGCTTTAGTGTACATACAAAAGGGAAGTAACCGCTTCAAAAAAGTGGACTACTTTCGGCATTTGCAATTAAGAACATTAGACTCTGAAATTTCGCTACCATTATTTGTTTGGTCTGACGACCCAAACAAATAAAAACTGCACCTGAAATAATGTTGTAATATATATGTGTGTAATTTGAGATATTCTTGACTTATGAAAATGTCAATTAGTGGAATCAAAATATTTTATATGCATTGATAACCTATGTGGTTTTCTTTGCACACATAAACCATATTTGTCAAATCTATACTGTGGTCTTAAAGTTGGTCCTTTTTATGTCCAAGATTGAGAATGTCCATTGGGGAGCTGTCAAAAGTTGTTGGGGAGTTGTCAAAAGTTTGATAAAATCCAATTCACTTTGATCCTGCTTCTCTCATTTCATGTTCTTTATTCCTTCTTGAAGTTGACATATCGATTTTGACTTGATGATAATAAGTATAAAAATTTGATCTTGTAAATATAGATAGTGATAATTTGGACTTTATAATATAAAGTGATAATTTAGACTTGATGATAAATTATAGAATGTTAATTTTGTACTTGGTAATATATATAGAATGATAATTTGGATTTGATGATATAGAGTGATAATTCTGATCTGATAATATAAAGTGATAATTTGGACTTGATAATATAGAATGTTATTTTTGATATAGAGTGATAATTTTGACTTGATAATATTAAGTGATAATTTGGATCTGATAATATATAGTGATAATTTAGACTTGATAATATAAAGTGATAATTCGGACTTGATAATATAAAGTGATAATTTGGACTTGATAATTATATTGACAATATGGACTTGATAATAAGATTTATAATTTCAAAGTCAAAATAAGGAGTGAAAGATTTATAATTTCAAAGTCAAAATAAAGAGTGATAATTTGAGCTTATTGATTTGTAATTTGATAAGTAATTGATTTGATATGAATATTTTAAGGGACGTTAGTTTTAAGTTATGTAGGCGTTGATGTAAATAAACGTATTCTACTTACATGTATGTAGGAGTATACATGAATGTGTACTTGAAGACATTGTATTTAAAATGCACATATAATTATAACAAGCAGTCTCATGTACATATATAGCCTGTTAAGATAATGTTTAGAATAGACAGTGTTAGAATATTAGACTAAGTAGAATGATTGTGACAGTTTGTGACAGATATATTGCAACACTTGTCTCCTAGCATCATTAATAAACATCAAACATTGTAACATCCTCTCTCACAGTTGTCTCTTGTAATTCTCTAGCTGTCCCGACAGGTTGTTTCTACAAAGTTTAGCTTGTGAGTTAGTGTTAGAATTTTTCTGGATACTAATGTGACATTACTTTACTCTAAATAGAGATACTTGTTGTTAGTGAGATGTAAATCAGGTAGAACAAAAAATCATTTGTGTTGAGAATAAGATTTTTGATATGTTGGATATTTTTTGACTGGAAATTGTTTCTGTCAGAGAGATTACAATAGTGGTTTGTTGAGGTGTTATATTTGTTGATTTATGTTCAGTGTTGATTTAGATTTACATAAATTAATGTTACATACCATACTGGATTTTAATACAGAAATTTTTATGAAATATCATCATTTTTTGAAAGTGCTAATATTGGATTTTAATTGAAATTTCTCATTTTTTTTGTTTAATGATTGTTGATAATTAATTTTATGTTTTAGTGGATACTCTGAATATTTAAAAATTTTAAATGAATATTTTAAGGGAATCAATTCATGAATCAATGTTAGATTAGAAATGATGATTTATACATGAATGACAAAGATTTGTAATAAGTATAACGAACCATTGAACATATAACTATATGAGTTCTCTTTTTTAAATCAGATAGTGATTATAGGAGAGCATTGGAAGGTCCATGGTTTGATACAAAGTTCTTTTTGAACTGTCATTTTCTATAATACTTATCATTTATTTCTACTACAGTACTTATGAAGTTAATGCTTAGAATAATGCTAAATAGACTAAGCTTAGATCAATTTATTTGTTTGAAAATATCTTCTGTCAATTAAAAGTTTATCGCTGAATTAAAAGTTTATCGCTGAAAGCTGCCAATAAATTCAAACTAAAATAAATTATATATGAACTATTTAAAAAAAATTCTTTATCAGTAGTCTTCAAGAGAAAAAAACCAGCAGTATTGTGTCAGATATTTAAATGTTCAAGTTTGTTTATAAATGAATTGTTAGGTGTGTGTCAGTGGCTGCAGTGGTTAAGGGTTGTTGACATCAAACCACTTTCCTCTCACAACTGTTGGTTTAAATCCTGCCAGGAATTTCATGTGGGAAAGCTATTAACTTAAACTTGCCAAAGGAACCTAAAGTCTCCCTTAAAGTCTCCCTTAAAAAGAAAAGAAAACATGTGCATAACAAGGTGACTGGTTGTAGTTAGCCAAAATGTGGTATAAACAGAATTTTAGCGTTACAATTTTGAAATTTTAATGTTTTCGGAAATACAACAGATGGTTGCAAAACAAGTTGTTTAGCTAATCTGGTCAACCAAAAAACACTGAGGCATAAATCTTTTACTGGTTTAATAAAATAAATGTTAATTTGATAAACAGGGTAGCTGTTACAAAATAGAGATATTTTCTTCTCAGTGTAACAACCAGTTAATTGAAGAAACTGGGAAGTTAATTTGGATCTCATCCTGTTCAACAGATTTCCCATTATCCCTAATTGAGAAGAAAGATGAAACATTTTATTGACATTGTCTACAGTAGGCAGGATATTTTAACCTATATATGTGATAGATAGGTAAAAAAGAAAGCCAATTCTCAAATTATCAGTTGACATTCAATGTATATATAGCTTAAATAGGTTGACAGAAACTGTATGTATAGATTTAATCAATAAACAGTAACTGTATTATATAGCTTAAATCTATTAACTGTAACTGATATTTAGCTTAAATCTCAATGAACTGTAACTGATATTAAGCTTAAATCCACAAACATTAACTGATATATTGCATAAATCTGTTATCTGTAACTGATATTTAGCTAAATAAATCTTCTAACAGAAACTGATATATAGCTTCAATCTGTTAACAGTAACAGATATATGGTAACATGTAAACCAGTTGACAGTAACTGTGATTTATAGCATAAACCTATTGACAGTAACAGTTACTGTGTGTATAATTATATATTGACAGTAACTGTATGTATAGAGTAAATCTGTCAACAGAAACTGTATGCATAGATTAATTTTTTTGACAGCAACCATGTAGAAATTGTGTTAGTTTGTATTTCCTCAGAAAGAATAAGTTGACAAAATTATTCATTATTTCTATCTATTCAGTTGTCATAGTGACAGGTTGTCAATCAATTTCCATCTTTGTAATAATGATTGTCATAGATTTTTGGAGGATTTCCCTATGCTCTAATATAAGAAGCTTTATTAATATTTTGAGACTTCTAAAAATGAGGATACAGTTTGGAAGCTTTTCAGATCAACATTAAGATTTTTGTTTTATTAACTCAAGATTTTTGTTTTATTAACTCAAGATTTTTGTTCCATATTGTCAAGATTCTTGTTCCATATTGTCAAGATTTTTGTTCCATATTATCAAGATTTTTGTTCCATATTGTCAAGATTCTTGTTCCATATTGTCAAGATTTTTGTTCCATATTGTCAAGATTTTTGTTCCATATTATCAAGATTTTTGTTCCATATTGACAAGATTCTTGTTCCATATTGTCAAGATTTTTGTTCCATATTGTCAATATTCTTGTTTTATTAACTTTTTCAATATTAAATGTCAAGATTTTTGTTTCATTAATTTGTTCCATATTGTCTTCCTTTTAATGTTTGAGACATTTCATTGTTGTTGTTATTATTTTATTGATGTTGATATGAAAATTAACATTAAAATTAAGCAAGCTTGGACACTATAAGAGAGGTTGCAGTGTTATTTGCACCTTTCAGTGACGACATGTCTAATGCTGCACTGTTGGGATATTTTGAAGTTGTGAAATGTTGAAAATTTAGTAGAAAATAATATATTCTGACATATTGTGACTTTCGGCTAATTATGAATTTTGAGTATTTTGGAATAATTAAATTTTGACATTGTTTCAAGAAAAAAAAAACATAATGTTCTCTTATTAGAATGGATCTGTTTAAAGTACCTTCTGAAAAATAGGGGTTGTCCAAACTGTTTTGAACGACTGAAGTATGTTTGAGCCACTGGTTAATCATCACTGCAACTAAATTTACAGTATTTCCTGCTATCATAATTACATATGCAATGATTTATAATACATTTACTTCACATATAGACATTTTATTAACAAAGATTTCTTAGAAATGTAGGACAGAATTAGATGATTTAATAGAAGACCTAGATTCATTTTTCCTTGATCATTAAGATTTCCTATTGATAATTTGTATTGATCTAATGTTCTAAAAGCTGCTCAAAATGGATTTTAATGCCTGAATTCTCTTTCCATTATTAAAATTATACATTAAAAAAAGATAAGAATCAGTTTTTTACAAGTGAATTCAAAGAAACAAATGAGCTTTTTTATTATCATTGATGGCGGCTGACATACTTGGACCTGAATGTGTTTGTTTATGGTAATAAAATGATCAAAGGAGGGCTTTCTTTGAAACAGAAATTTAACATTTTTTGTTATTATCGCCAAACTATTTGCTTATGTCGAACATGTTATAACAGATTTACTAGTTTACAAATAATTGTCATTTATGTGAAGGCTGTTTTGGTGATGGCGTTACTTTGTGGCCGGGATATACTTGCCAGCAGGTACTGTTGTACCAGACTGTTGACTGTTTTTGATTGCATTATTGTGACCCTTTCCATCATATTTCATTTAAAGACCAGGAACACGCTGTTGTAAGTTGAAAGTTGTACTAGCAAACTTTATGCCCATTCTACTTGGGTACCTGCTTGTGCACAATGGGGCAACTGAGGTCTTCCTCCACCAGTAAAGCTTTAAAGTCTCCATATGACCTCTACTTTGTTGGTGTGATGTTAAACCCAACAAAAAAAACCCAGTCTTTTTGTCATCATATCAGTAAATTCTTCGGAATGTTCAATAAATATCCTGGTTACTTAGTTAGCAGAGATTTGTTTTTGTTTACATAAATGTCACATGGATATACTGCCTTCAACCCATATTGTTTGCCAGCTTGATTAATTATGGATTAGTGAGGTGTTCCAAATGTACTAGTTGCTGCTATTAAATAATACTGATGTTAAAATGCCTCACAATTAGTTTTAAGTTTATACTATTTTATTAGCTCAACTATATTCGCAGAATAATCGAGCTAATGCAGTCACCCATTTGTTGGCGTCCCTGTGGTTAAGTTTTTGCGTGTAAGCTGATATCTCCATAACTACTGAAGGGAATGAATTGAAACTTCACACACTTGTTCTCTGTGATTATTTAATAGGATTGGCACAAGTCCCATAATTCTGATTTTTTCCCCCGTAATTATGCACCTTTTTCGGCATAGAAATTCTTGGTAAAGTTTTTGCTTGTAAGCTGGTATCTCCATAACTACTGAAGGGTTTGTGCTTTTTTTGGAACAATTTTATGCATTCATAATAAAGCAGTGATTCACTCGATAAAACATCTTAATAACAAGCCTTTGTACTTTTTGGGACAATTTTATTTATTCATATAGGTAAGCATTATTATACTCAATGAAACACACTTGTGACAACTTTTCGAATAGTTGAGCGTTACTGTCCTCCGACAGTTCTTGTTTTAGTTTCGATTCTGTCATATGAAGTCATAATGCTTTTTGAAACACTCTTGAATCCATTCCTGGAACCAACTAGTACTAAGCAAAGAGTGTAAAGTTTCTTGCTCATGGAAACAACAGCTTGCCCTTGGCAGTCAAACTCTGTAATACACAAATATAATTTAGCTGGGTTAAGTTAATCTGAAACACAGCATAAAGGAAATTACTTGTCTCATTGTAATGTTCAAATTAATGAGTAATGTTTAGTTGTGAGGTTTAACAAAAAAACTAAACTTTTATTACATCACAGTGTATAATTAAATTTAAGAGGCAGTTGAAGGTAGGTTTGCTGGCAGACATCAAACATTTGTAGATCATAAGGGCACGTTAATTCCTGTCATAATATATAATATGACATGCAGTTTCCTTACTGAAACTCTAAGGTCACTGTTATAATTTTGACATTATAATATATTGTCTACGTCTTTGTATTGTTTGTTACATTTGTACATTGTAAATGAATTAAATTTTAGGCGTAAATGGTTATAATAATGATTTAAGTAAATCAGAAGATGAAATTTTTGATGAGTATATAAATAATTGTGGAATCAATATTTTTTGTCCTTTCATCAAAACACCCATCACTATCATTTTGGGGCTTTCATAAACAATACCATTCTATTCATAAAAAATACTTGTTTCCATTACATGCACAAATACTTTTTCAAGCCAATCACAGCGGTAATACTTTCTATATATAATCAGTATAGTGATACGTAGTTACTGTCCAGGAAGGCTCGGATGAATAATTAAGAAGCTTTTTTTTTTAATGACGTCACTCACACTATTTTCACCAACAACAATGGTTTTTCATTTGAAAACTTATTAAGGAATGATATTAATCTTGCAAAATACTGAAAAGTATTATTAGATATATAATGGTATTCAGAGTAATTAGATTATCATCTTGCAAAACACAAGAAATTGCTTTATAGGCTTTGATTTTCTAAGGAAATATGATAATGACCTCCCTTATGATACAGAGCTTGATGCAGAGTTATGTTGCTTGTATTTTAAGGTCAATAATGGTCAATGTTATATTTGACTAATAATGAAGACGTTTAGGAGCGTCATAAAACATTTCACTTTTAATGTATTTTATGATGAATTATCATGAATCTCCCATGTTTTGTGATAAAAGAGACCATATGATTTAAAGGCTAAATTTAGATTATAGAATTTATAAACTGCTTAAAGGGTACAAATACTATATTGGATTGAAATATTTTTGAAATTTATAAACAGTGAAATATATTGTTTCCATAATCTTATGCTTGATTCAAGAAAGAGTATAGTGTAACAATTTAATAGAATGTCTCGCATGGTTATTGCACTTAAACAAAAATCTTACAAACTAAATTAGATTTTGCAGTTATGTTCCTTTTCTTAGGTTAAAGCTGCATGCCTCCAGATGAGTCAAATTATTTTCAGGAAATCAGCCTTGAAAAAAATGTAATAAGATTTTATGAAAATTAAAATAATAATTATTATAATTATACAATTCAAGTAATTATTTACATTTTGTTATTGTTATATACAACTTATGACTGATTTGAAGTATTTATCACCATATTTCTACTGCGTGTGACTAACTCAATAAGGGCAGTATTTTTGCATATCCTGACCTATTTTAGGTATTTATTGTGGAATGTAAGTGGCGTTTGCAAAGTGTAAATTTCTTTCTTTCTTTTAAATACAATTCTTGAAAATTAACATGAATTTGGACAGGCATGCTGCTTTGATTTAGGAAGACAAGATGTTGACAGCAGTCAATGAAATCAATGTTTCCAATCATTAGTTAAAATCAATAACACAAGTTTCAATTAATTAAATGATGTTATATATTGAATATCACCTCAAGTATGTTAAATGCATTTCACAGCTTCCTCAATAGATACATTGATTTATCAGTGTATATAACAGTGTGTGTGTGGGGGGATAAACTAGGATATACACTTTTCTTTAGTGGACTTTGTTTTTTGATTATTGAAAAAAATAATTTAGAACTGATCTTGACTATTTGAAGAATAAAGAGAGCTTATTGTACTCACAGGTGTTTGTGTTGCCGTCACACTTTAGTTAAGTATTTAAAATTGTGCCAACAAAATTAAAGTATTCAATTTGCAGAAAAAGCAAATACTGCTCTAAACCCTGACATATTTAGCTTCACAAAATTGTTTAGTTTGGAAAAATCCATGAAGTTATGATGGAGAAATAAGTTGAAACATTACCTTGGGTGAAATCGACATAAACCTTTTTACTTTTGTTTTTTGGAGTTTTGAGGGACACTGTACAAAAGTTGTTAAGTGAATGTTATTTACTTGAAATAGTATGACCGTCAGCACCATCTAAGGTTCAACCTATACCTCAAACACTGGAGAGTCATTATCATACATAACATATGTTTGTTAATTAATTTTTTTCTATGCCAACACTTCTTACTTGATTGGGTGATTCACATATTGAATATACAGTTTAAACAACAGTATAGTGAATATATAGTGAACATACATAATTTATAATATAAATGTTGAAAACAAGTATTTCCTTAATTGAAATTGATAAGTGTTGATAATGATTTGTTGAATTAAGTGTGTTAAGAATGAGTTTACATTGAATTTCATGCTTTGAAATCTTTATCAAGAGAATACAGTAATGTTTAAGTGGACAATGCATCAATATTTTATTATAATTGCCTTGGATTTAATCTTTTTGATTTTGTTGCTTGACAAACTACTTCATTATTATAATATATGTACTGGATATTAATGATGTCAAGATTAAATGAGTTTTATGTGTAAACTGTGAAAAGTTGATGATCTTTGTTAATTTTAAGTAAGATCTGGATTGTTTAAAATGCAATAAAAACCACTGTAGATTTCTGGCAGAAACAAAACTGTAATCTGATTTTCAGTAGATATTTATACAATATGCAATACATGTGTATATAAAACAATGTGAATAAAATCTCAGGTAAAAATAAATGCATCGGAAATTAGAGACTGAATTTGTTGATACAAAGGATAGAAAAAAAAGCAAAAGATTAGCAAGTGAGATATAAACAATGAAAAAGACAGTAGGATACTAAAGAAACATCGCTTCCATATTCTTAACACGGATTATTGTAGCGGAAAATTGGAATATTTTTCTGAAATGAAGAAATTAGCCAATCATTTCACTGGACCGTCAAATGGAATGTTAAAGGTCCAGCATGATAATGATACACATCATTCTCGAACAAGTCTCGCCTCAATCTTTGAGGATCTTGCGAGTATTCGAAAATCTATATTGGGCAGTGGTTCACATGAAAACTCGGTAAGAATTCCTGTTATTACTTCTGAATGATCTAATATTAATATATGTTGTATATTATCATATAATGATGCTTTGTGAATCTGTTTTGTTTGAATATTTTGTATGAACTAGTATCAACTTGAGGTCCTCAGAAATTTTTTGTAAATCATTCCCGTGGGTTCATATTTGACCCTTCTTGGTGGCCATTTGTGAATGGTAAATTAAGAAAGAACATCAAAGAAAGCAAAACTGAAAATGTTTCAGAGCTGTTCATGAAAGGTATTGGTAAGAACCAATTGGTAAGTACTAGCTTAAGTATTAAGTATTATAATATTCAACATTTGAACATGAAAATGGTAGAATTTAAAATTTTAAAAGATATACTGAAGTGAACAATTTGTAACTTTAAATGTGACATGCTTGTGCCATTTAAGAAAAGCTGTAATTTGTAAAACACATGCCACTGGTCAAAATAGTTTGCCCTGCAGGTCACTTAAATTATGTATTAATTGTACTGTTGAAAATAACAGTAAAAACCATTTAATTCTGATATCAATGCTCAGATTTATATCTGAGCTATTAGCTCATTTTTAATGTGACCGTATTAATAGTACTTAAATTGATAGCAGTTTTCATTGAACAGACCCATACAATTTCTCATGAAGAATCTGCTGTTTTTAGTGCCATCATGGCCTCCTTGTTTTTTAGCTCGACTTTTCTATGAAAAGGGGAGCTATCCTACTCGCCCCGGCGTCGGCGTCGGCGTTGGCGTCACACCTTGGTTAAGTTTTTCGTACCACCCCACTTTATTTCAGAAGTATTACAAGTATGGCTTTGAAACTTACCATACTTGTTCACCATCATAACCTCCATCTACAGACAAGAGTACATAACTCTGTCAAGGTTTTTGACAGAATTATGGCCCTTTTTTGACTTATAAAATGTGTATTGAGCTTGGTTAAGTTTTTTGTACCACCTCACTTTATTTCAAAACCATTGGAGGTATTGCTTTGAAACTGACCATACTTGTTTACCATCACGACCTTCATCAACAGACAAGAGGACATAACTCTGTCAAGGTTTTTGACAGAATTATGCCCCTTTTTGACTTAGAAAATACATTGAATATGGGTAAAATCCACTTATTGCCTTAACCCTTTGAGATATTGCTTTGAAACTTTTAATGCTATTTCACATCATTACCCCATCTGTACGCAAGAGAAGGTAACTCTGTCAAGGATTTGTTTTAAAAAATTAAGGCCTTTTATCGACTTAGAATCTTGGTTAAGTTTTTAGTACCAGTCCACTTTTTGACTGAACTGTTTGAGATATTAATTTGAAAGTTGGAATACTTGTTTACAATCATGATTCCCAAACATGTCCAGGAGAAGGTAATTCTGTCAAAGATTTTATTTGAATTATGGCCCTTAACTGTCAATGTTTTGTATTATAGGCAAGCACTAAAAAACTTAAAAAATCTAAAAAAATTCATTCCTATCCACTTGTTCACTTTACCATAAATTATGTCATAATAAAATAATTCTTCACTAAATATCTTAATGCTCATGGCCATTGTTCACTTTAAAAATACAGAGATTCTTGTATTGCCTTTTACTGCAAAAACTTTTTTTATTGGCAAGCAATAAAAAAGTCGAGCGCGCTGTCTTACGGACAGCTCTTGTTAAATGTCAGACTTAAAATTGTTATTAGATATACATATAATTATGTAGTCTTAGTTGAAAAAATGTTTAACATTACTGTCATGTTTCTTATGCTAAATAACATTCCTGAAATTTTATTTAATTATTTTTCAGTTATTTATATAATTATTGTTTGTATAACAATTTAGTTGATTTATTATAGATTAGCAAATATGCTCTGAAATGCCATGGGGATTTTACAAGTGCTTTCATCATGATATATGGGCTAAGATTTTACTTCTATCAGTAAAGTTGTTGGAAACTCGCTTCCTCATCAGAATAATCAGCTTTTTATTACGCCCGTTTTAAAAAATGTATCATATTATAGTTTCCCCCCTGGTGGACGGTCCGGCTATCGTGCGAGCAGTCCTTTTTTTGTCCTGAGCATATCTCCTACAGGCATGGGGGAATGTTTATGAAACTTCATAGAAATATTCACCACTATGAGAAGCTGTGTCACACACATGAACCAGTTCTTTAGGTCAAAATTCAAGGTCACGCTAAGAGGTCATTGAAAAACGCTTGTCCAGAGCAAAATTTCTACATGCATAGAGGTATTTCTATATAACAAGTCACAAATGTTCACCATTTTAGGTGGATTGTCACATGCAAAATTTAGGTCCCTGCAGCCAAGGTCAAGGTCACACATAGGGGTCAAAGTTCAGATAATAATTTGTTAATTTATATTCAGACCATTAAGTCATCATTTATTGAGGAATTGAAACACAAATGGTCATTATCATGACTACGGGTGTGAACCATGTAATTTAGGTTAATATATGCAAGGTCAAGGTCACTAAAGATGATTGAATATAGAGATTTTGTCCAGAGCATATCTCCTACATGCATGGAGGGATTCTAATAAAACTTCATAGAAATGTTCACAACTGTGAGAAGCAGTGTCATGCGCATGAACCAGGTTTCTAGGTTAGAGGTCAAGGTCACACTTAGAGGTCATTGAAAAACGCTTGTCCAGAACAAAACTTCTACATGCTTAGGGGATTTCAATATAAATTGGCACAAATGGTTACTATACTGAGGCAGAGTGTTGGGTGCAAAATTCAGGTCCCTGCGGCCAAGCTCAAGTTCACACATAGGGATCAAAGTTCAGATGAAGATATGAAAATGTGTATTTGAACCATTTAGTCATCATTTATTTGGGAATTGATTATCATGACTACAAGTGTGAAACATGTAATTTAGGAATCCAGGTCCCTGCTACCAAAGTCATGGTCACACAGAGAGGTCAAAGTTAAGATAAAACAGAAGATGTGTACAGGGACTATTTAGTCTTCATTTATTGATGGATTGTAACACAAATGATGACTATCATGGCTACAAGTGTGACACATGTAATTATACCCCCGCACAACAAAGTTGTAAGGGGGGTATACTGGAATCAGCTTGTCCGTCCGTCCGTCCGGCCGTCCGTCCGGCCGTCCGTCCGGCTGTCCGTCGGTTTTTTCTTGTCCGCCCAATAACTTAAGATTCCTTTGACCCTTAGTCTTCATATTTGGCATGGAGGTTAGTCATGATTAGTAGATGACCCCTATTGATTTTGAGGTCACTAGGTCAAAGGTCAAGGTCACAGGGGCCTTGACTTCAAAAAGCTTGTCCGCCCAATAACTTAAGATTCCTTTGACCTACATTCGTCATATTTGGCATGGAGGTTAGTCATGATTAGTAGATGACCCCTATTGATTTTGAGGTCACTAGGTCAAAGGTCAAGGTCACAGGGGCCTTGACTTCAAAAAGCTTGTCCGCCCTATAACTTAAGATTCCTTTGACCTACAGTCGTCATATTTGGAATGGAGGTTAGTCATGATTAGTAGATGACCCCTATTGATTTTGAGGTCACCAGGTCAAAGGTCAAGGTCAAAGGGGCCTTGACTTCAAAACGCTTGTCCGCCCAATAACTTAAGATTCCTTTGACCCACAGTCTTCATATTTGGCATGGAGGTTAGTCATGATCAGTAGATGACCCCTATTGATTTTGAGGTCACCAGGTCAAAGGTCAAGGTCACAGGGGCCTTGACTTCAAAAAGCTTGTCCGCCCTATACCTTAAGATTCCTTTGACCCATAGTCTTGATATTTGGCATGGAGGTTTGTCATGATTAGTAGATGACCCCTATTGATTTTGAGGTCACCAGGTCAAAGGTCAAGGTCACAGGGGCCTTGACTCCAAAAAGCTTGTCCGCCCAATAACTTAAGATTCCTTTGACCCACAGTCTTCATATTTGGAATGGAGGTTAGTCATGATTAGTAGATGACCCCTATTGATTTTGAGGTCAAAGGTCAAAGTCACAGGGACTTTGACTTCAAAAAGTTTGTCTGCCCAATAACTTTAGATTCCTTTGACCCACAGTCTTCATATTTGGCATTGATGTTGATCATGATTAGTAGATGACCCCTTTTGATTTTGAGGTCACTGGGTCAAAGGTCAAGGTCATAGGGACTTTGACTTCAAAAAGTTTGTCCACCCATTAACTTAAGATTCCTTTGACCCACAGTCTTCATATTTGGCATGGATGTTGATCATGACTATAAGGTGACCCATATTGATTTTGAGGTCACTGGGTCAAAGGTCAAGGTCACAGGGACCTTGACAAAAAAAAGCTTTTCTTCTCAACTGTTAAAGAATGTCCTGTCCGCAATGTATTGATTTTGACATTTTCACATTTGAAGCATGTAGAATACATAACTTAGCAATGCACTGGCTTAGTAACCTCAGATTTGGCAGGGAGGTTGTCCTTGAGCTCTAAATGGCCACCGTTGATTCTGACAAAGTGGTATGCGGGGGTATTCACGCCATGATAGTGGCAGTTCTAGTTTAGGTTAATTTTTGCAAGGTTAAGGTCACTAGAGATGATAAATCAAAGCACAGAAGGCGCTGAATTTGTTTGGGACTCAGAATGTCAGAAAGGTGAAGGTTGTGAGATTGTAAACCAATTTGTTTTTGTATAGTGCCACCAATGCTTTCCAGTGTTTTAATTGTAGTAAATTGGCTATAAGACTAATTGCAACACCGATATTCAATTAAATGTTTATTTGACTTAAACAATTTGAAAAAAAAAAATGAGTTGCCTTAACTGGGAATTGAACTCCAGACCTCTCGCTTTCTAAGCGAGGGCGCAAACCCCTCGGCCACGGTGAAGTTATATATTCACGGCCTGAAGAAAACTATATTATTCTAAATTAGGGTTTGTAACCATTATTATTTTGACGCTAACTGTTGTTTTACACAGATGTAAATAATCATGGAGCTTACTATACGCATGTATATCTATAAAGAATAAAACAATATTAGAAATCTTCGACCATTCGGGAACTATTTTGCTTAAAAATTAATGCGCCTGTCATTTGACCATCTTTACGCAGTGATCTCCCCTGAATTTTTGGCATATGTGTACATATAAAGGGAAGTAACCGCTTCGAAAAAGCGGACTACTTTACAGCATCAGGGTCTGAAATTTCTCTACCATTATTTGTTTGGTCTGACAAATAAAAAGCAGATATTGTCTGGATATTGCCCATAGCGTATCTTGCATAAGCATATCTATAATGCCCACATCTTTGTCAAAAGCTTTTGTGATGGGCGTATTTTGTGACAATATTGCCCTTGTTACAGAGTAAGCTTCAAGTTATTATTTTTTTACCTGTTTGTATGGATTGATGTAATATCAGCTTCATGCGGCTGTTTTAAAACCATTTTTTATGCAGTTTTGTTGCTGAGCAGTTTCAGATTGCCATACTTGCACAGTCATTATGATCTCGTATTCAAATTTTTGAGTGGCAGAGCTGAATTTCTTCTTATAGTGAATGATTACATTATTTATTATACTGACAGAAGAAGATCTAGGTCTCGAAATTCATCATTAAAATCATCAAATAAATTTATGTCCATTTGGGACAACCAAAGTACATAAGTATATTCTGCAAAAGTTGTGAAAGAATTTATTTGGTAAGTCATTACCAGATATTTTCATTTTGTATTCCAGTATGATCATTCATATTGAAGTCTATGTCATCTACTATCTAATGTAGGTGACTCAGATTTCCCTGTAGCTTAGCTTTAGACAGTTATTAATGTTGTGATTAATGATAAACACATAGGACACAGTCTATTAGAGAATCAAGATGAACTTACTCTAGCCTTTTGTACTTGTCAATGAATTCTTTTATGAGAAAATGCTTCAATTGTTCTATAATTATGACATTCTTTTTCATTAAATTCCTGTTTTTGTTGATGTCTATTTTATTTTTTTCATTGCTTAATGTAAGATGTAATAATTAATTCATTCACAGAAATATATTTCTAACATTGTGTTTTGAAGTAAGTGGTAACGACTTCTAAGTAACAAAATGCCCTGGTTCCCATGTCTGAAATGTCTATATAATATTATACAGTCTTTGCATCAGAAAAATTGTGTTGGAATAGCTGATCTCCTGTAGTATTCATATCACTTGATTTGATTTGATGTTGACCTTTGACAACAAGGGACTGAATACTGTAAGACTGGTCCTCACATTTTACTCCAGAATCTTGCTTGTCATTTATCAAAACACAAAGCCAGTCTGTCTGACACTGGATGTGTTTTTTCTAATAAATTTGAGCCGTGTCATGACAAAACCAACATAATAAATGGGTTTGCGACCAGCATGGATCCAGACCAGCCGTGCAGTCTGATCAGGATCCATGCTGTTCGCTTACAAACCCTATAACAAATAAAGAAACTGATAGCGAACAGCATGGATCCTGATCAGACTGTGCGGATGCGCAGGCTGGTCTGGATCCATGCTGGTCGCAAACCCATTATGTTTGTTTTGTCATGACACGGCTCATTTGAGTTTTCTGTTTGTCTAGACTATCAAATATTGATATAACTGTTGTTCATTTTAAGGAACATAAAATATTCATCAGTGATTGACTATTTTGACAGCAAACTAAACAATGCTATTAGGTTTTTGCTCACATTTTGCCATTTGTGTTCTGTATGATCTAAAATAAATGGATCAAAAATAGACTCAGTATGGCATTAATTTGATTGGATGGATTGTAGTATTGGTAGTATAAAAAGAATTGGATTACAAGGTCAAAAAAGGTGGTAATTTGTGGGTCACATTAGGACTTCTTTACACAACCCCCAAAGTGATGTAAGAGACCAGTAGAATAAATGTTAAGTGTTTTGTCTTCCAAATGAGATGTTTTGTCTTCCAAATAAGGTGTTTTGCCTTCCAAATAAGGTGTTTTGTATCCAAATACTGGTGTTTTGTCTTCCAAATAAGGTGTTTTGTCTTCCAAATAAGGTGTTTTATCTTCCATATGAGATGTTTTGTATTCCAAATGAGGTATTTTATCTTCCATATGAGATGTTTTGTCTTCCAAAATGGGGTGTTTTATCTTCCATAGGAGAGGATTTGTCTTCTATATGAGGTGTTTTATTTTCCGAATGAGGATTAGTACAGTGGTTTAATTTTTGCACCAAAATAAGTTATTGATAAAGGGAAACCTGTATCATGAGAAATATGTTAGTCAGATTTTGGGTTCTGATTTCCCCCCTCAGTAGGAAGAATTTACCAGGGCTTTGCTGGGTCTCAACTTTTCACCTGAGTGTTGGAGACAATGGCTACAAATATTAACTTGTTCGAAATAATGGTACCCAGATGATTTAAGTTTTCTTGTTTTTGTACTTACAGAGTCAAAGATCATGGATCGAGAGAACGTTTATGAAGAGGGAATGTTCAAAGTTCATTAGAAGCTCTAGAGATGCTGGAAAGTAAGTAAACATAATAACATTGCTCTGAAATAATGAAATGTCAATCCCAAGATATTTTTTCTCTGAATGTTTTAGGCATAGCTAAACTAGAACAATGTGTTGAAATTTGCTACTTCAGTAACAAAGGGATCATAAAGAAGTTTCTCATAGTTCACATATAAAACAATTTTGGTGATCCCTCTGATGTGAAAAATTTTGAGACATGCACATTTGATTTTGTAAGTAGAAAAAAGTCTTGCAATAAGAGCAACTTGCATTATTACATGGTTTTAAATTGACAAAACAATTTTATACAAATGATTTATTGAAGGTTTAGCTGTCATATGATTATAAGATGACACTATTAGTTAGATATTCGCAAAATATTTCTTGAAACTATTACAAAGGTTGCAATTGCTTTTGAGAAAATACATCTTGTCACCGTGCACACATTACAACTTTGAGCAATGTAGTTTAAGCATCTAGTATACAAGTATACCTTCACAGAAATAATATTATGTTGTCCACAACTTCACAACTTTGACAAGAAATATAATGTAAACAGAAGAAAATGTGACCATGATAACAAAAAAAAAATACATGTAACAATCAAGCTAAAATGTAAAATTATAGAAAATGATGGTCCTTTTAGAATAGAAATAAATAAAAATTGCTGACTGATTGAAAGTGCATCATCTCTCATATATTTTGGGTTTGAATGGTAAATATATCTATATATATGTTGATCGAAATTTAGGCGCCAAATAAATCACTGAGTAGTTTAAAAAGAAGTTGTGTGGCTTGAACAAACTCTGAAACTTACAATAACTGATGTTGTGTACATTGTATGATTGAAACAAGCCTAAGTCATTCATTTGACATGTTCTTTAACGTTTCAAGAGTTCACTGTGACAACTATTGTGAAATCTTAACTCTCTAACCTGACCCACGTGGGTCAAGTTAGGAAACCTCAATTTTATTCTTAATAAGGAGAAAAGTTTTGTTCCTGTGACTGCCTAGTGTTTTCATTTTGAGGACATTTACAGAATAATGAATTAAACAATCAAAACGAAGAAATGAAAATTTTGCCTGTGTCTCTTTAATAGTGCTGGAATCCGTGCCCATGAAGGACCAGAAATATATTTAAATGATGCATAGACATTGATCTTTATTGTCAGAAATATAGAAATGCAAACATTGCCATTTACTTGTGAACACATTCAAGATATGTTACAAGAGACAATTGCAGGAGGGAACTGTTAAATGTACTTAAAGTTCCGACAATGACTGTGCAGTCTATGTTACATTGCATGACAAGGAGTTGTTATTGCATACAGATGATGTAATTTCTGTCTTTGGTTTAAACATATTTATTTTAGCTCGATTGCGAAACAAGTTCTTGCAACTTATATTAATCACTTTCGAGTCCACTTCCTGGAACCAACCAGTACTGGTGTCATATGAAGAAACATGATGTTTTTGATGTTCTATCACAGACTTAAATGTGAACAATATACAGAGACTTTGATATCTCTGTCCCCCATCTGTGATTGGCATAACTAAAATGTTTGTTTAATGAAACGATATAGATTGTATTCCTGCAGATGTTTTGTTTGTATGGAATATTATGACATTAAGATGTTATACTATCTTTGGTAGTTTATGTGAAATTAGACTTCTCATGGATTGTATTAATAATAGCAGTTCATGTTTTTAAAATATTGTTTAACCACCTGTTTTTCTGTTGTTGAAATATATTTGAATCAAGTGTTTTGCCAGTAAAAAGCCATTGACTAAAAATAATTTTTGATAGGATTTTTTCTTCTCCATATATGGAAGTGTATGCAACTCTTGTACTTAAACAATTGCCACCCAATTATAAAGCCATGTCAGCTTGCTGTAGTCAGTTTAAAGTTTTATCAGATCACAATACTACAAGGAGTGTTTGCTATGTTTTTAGGCAGCCCAAAAATGCATTTAAGACAGTCCAGTTGTTGTGGCATTCAACGGCCATTTAATGACAACTCTGAATATGTATGCAGTAAGAGAGTTAAATTTTAATGCTCCTTAGACTGTAAATGGACTGTTTCAAATGGAAGTTGGAGAAGTTCATTTTGAAAATTAAGAAGGTTAAACATTATGCCTCAGAAAAATAATTTTTTCCTTCTTTAGAAAGGGCAAAAATGACTTCTATGACATTCAAAAAATGGGTTTAGAGAATGTGAAATGTTTATCACTTGAGCAAATAAGTGCAGAAAATAAACGGAGCAAAATGTAAATAACGTTGTATTTTGACTTCCATACAAAATACTAAATCACTATAACTACTGAATGACAAAGGTACATAGGCAAAAGATGGTTCAGATGACTGGGCAATCAGTAACTTTTCAGAAACTATAACAAGACACTCCCCCCCAAATTTTTTTTTTAGAAATAAAAGCATTTCTAAGGCATATAATGGGCATGATATCTCTGAACTAATTACAGACATGTGCTGCCAGCATAATGTCATCAGCATGTAATTTAAATCAATTCAATGTGATTTATACAGGACATTTTACATATTAATAGATATATTAATTTTGCATTTTTAGCTCACCTGAGCTTGCTCAGGGTGAGCTTTTAGGATCGGTGAATGTCCGTCGTCCGTCGTCCGTCCGGCCGTCCACAATTGCTTGTGAACACTCTAGCGGTCGCATTTTTGCCTCAATCATTATCAAACTTGGTCAGGATGCTTATCTAGTTGAAAGCTCGGATGAGTTCGAACATGGGTCATCTCGGATGAAAAAACTAGGTCACAAGAGCTAAAAATAGAAAAACCTTGTGAACACTCTAGAGGTCACATTTTTTGACCCAATCATCATCAAACTTGGTCAGGATGTTTGTCTAGGTGATAGCTTGGATGAGTTCGAACATGGGTCATCTCGGATGAAAAAGTAGGTCACAGGAGCTATAAATAGAAAAACCTTGTGAACACTCTAGTGGTCACATTTTTGAACCAATCATCATCAAACTTGGTCAGAATGCTTGTCTAGTCAATTGCTTGGATGAGTTCGAACATGGGTCATCTCTGATGAAAAACTAGGTCACAGGAGCTAAAAATAGAAAAACCTTGTGAACACTCTAGTGGTCACATTTTTGACCCAATCATCATCAAACTTTGTCAGGATGCTTGTTTAGATAATAGCTCGGATGAGTTCAATTATGGGTCATCTCGGATGAAAAAACTAGGTCACCGGAGCTATAAATAGAAAAACCTTGTGAACACTCTAGTGGTCACATTTTTGCATCAATCATCATCAAACTTGGTCAGGATGCTTATCTAGTTGATAGCTTGGATGAGTTCGAACATGGGTCATCTCGGATGAAAAAGTAAGGTCACCAGAGCTAAAAATAGAAAAAACCTTGTTAACACTTTAGCGGTCACATTTTTGCATCAATCATCATCAAACTTGATCAAGATGCTTGTCTAGGTGATAGCTCGGATGAGTTCGAACATGGGTCATCTCGGATGAAAAACTAGGTCACAGGAGCTAAAAATAGAAAAACATTGTTAACACTCTAGTGGTCACAATTTTGACTCAATTGTCATCAAACTTGGTCAGGAAACTTGTCTAGGTCATTGCTGGAATAAATCGAACAATGGGACATCTCGGATGAAAAACTAGGTCACAGGAGCTAAAAATAGAAAAATCTTGTTAACACTCTAGTGGCTACTGTTGTGATCCAAATATTCTGTTAATTGGTCTGAAAGTTTGTTTTGATGATTTCTAAGTCAAGATCGAACATGGGTCATCTTGGATGAAAAACTAGGTCACACCGCCCAAATATGGAAAAACCTTGTTCACATTCTAGTGGTCACATTTTCGACTCAATTATCATCAAACTTGGTCAGGATGCTTGTCTAGGTAATTGCTTGGATGAGTTCGAAATCACATGTGAAACTAGGTCACCGAAGCTAAAAATAGAAAAATCTTGTTAACACTCTAGTTGCTACTGTTTTGATCCAAGTATCCTGGAAATTGGTCTGAAAGTTTGTTTTGATGATTTCTAGGTCAAGTTTGAATATGTATCACCTGGGTAAAAAACTAGGTCGCACTGCTCAAATATGGATAATCCTTGTTAACACTGTAGTGGTCACATTTTTGACTCACCTGTCATGAGACTTGGTCAGAATGCTTGTCTAGGTAATTGTTTGGATGAGTTTGATAATTCAGGTGAGCGATCTAGGGCCATCATGGCCCTCTTGTTTATTATGCCCCCATTTTGAAAAAAAGGGGGTATATTGCTTTGCACTTGTGGGTCCGTCGGTCCATCGGTCCGTCGGTCCGTAGACCAAATGGTTTCCGAGTGATAACTAAAGAACCCTTAGGCCTAGGAACTTCAAACTTGGTATGGTGATTGGTCATGACCAGTAGATGACCCCTATTGATTTTGGGGTCAAGGGGTCAAAGGTCAAGGTCACATTGACCTTGAAAGCAAAAACGGTTTCCGATCAATAACTAAAGAACCTTAAGGCCTAGGAACTTCAAACTTGGTATGGTGATTGGTCATGACCAGTAGATGACCCCTATTGATTTTGGGGTCAAGGGGTCAAAGGTCAAGGTCACATTGACCTTAAAAGCAAAAACGGTTTCCGATCAATAACTAAAGAACCTTAAGGCCTAGGAACTTCAAACTTGGTATGGTGATTGGTCATGATCAGTAGATGAGCCCTATTGATTTTGGGGTCAAGGGGTCAAAGGTCAAGGTCACATTGACCTTGTAGGTAAAAAAGGTTTCCGATCAATACCTAAAGAACCTTAAGGCTTAGGAACATTAAACTTGGTATGGTGATTGGTCATGATCAGTAGATGACCCCTATTGATTTTGGGGTCAAGGGGTCAAAGGTCAAGGTCACATTGACCTTGTAGGTAAAAACGGTTTCCGATCAATAACTAAAGAACCTTAAGGCCTAGGAACTTCAAACTTGGTATGGTGATTGGTCATGATCAGTAGATGACCCGTATAGATTTTGGGGTCAAGGGGTGAAAGGTCAAGGTCACATTGACCTTTTAATTATAAACAAGTTTCTGATCAATAACAAAAGAACCCTTAGGCCTAGGAACTTCAAACTTGGTATGGTGATTGGTTATGACCAATCAGATGACCCCTATTGATTTTGGCGTTAAGGGGTCAAAGGTCAAGGTCACATTGACCTTGTAGGTAAAAACGGTTTCCGATCAATAATGAAAGAACCCTTAGGCCTAGGGACTTCAAACTTGGTATGGTGATTTGGTCATGATTTTTTTTTTTTTTTTTTTTAATTGCGTTTATTTAAGGTCGCCGCCGGAAAGCCCATATGGGCGACCGTACACTCAAGTCGGGCCATCCTAGAGCGTCCCGCCGAGATTTTTTCGTCGATTTTTTTCCAACTTTATTGGTGGAGGAAGACCCCAGGTGCCCCTCCGGGCATTATTTCAGGCACGAGCGGGCACCTGGGTAGAACCACCGACCTTCCGTAAGCCAGCTGGATGGCTTCCTCACATGAAAGATTTCGACCCGAGTGAGGATCGAACCTACAGCGGTGAGGGACCTGTGATCACAAGTCAGCGACCTTAACCACTCGGCCACGGAGGCCCCAGGATTGGTCATGATCAGTAGATGACCCCTATTGATTTTGGGGTCTAGGGGTCAAAGGTCAAGGTCACATTGACCTTGTAGGTAAAAATGCTTTCGGATCAATAACTTAAGAACCCTTATGCCTAGGAACTTCAAACTTGGTATGGTGATTGGTCATGACCAGCAGATGGCCTATTGATTTTGGGGTCAAGGGGTCAAAGGTCAAGGTCACATTGACCTTGTAGGTAAAAACGGTTTCCGATCAATTAACTAAAAACGCTTAGGCCTAGGAACTTCAAACTTTGTGTGATGATTGGTCATGACCAGCAGATGACCCCTATTGAGTTTTAGGTGAAGGGGTCAAAGGTCAAGGTCACATTGACCTTTTAAGTAAAAACGGTTTCTGATCAATAACTCAAGAACGCTTAGGCCTAGGAACTTCAAACTTGGTATGGTGATTTGTCATGACCAGCAGATTACTCCTATTGATTTTGGGATCAAGGGGTCAAAGGTCAAGGTCACAATGACCTTGTAAGTAAAAACGGTTTCTGATCAATAACTAAAGAACGCTTCGGCCTAGAAACTTCAAACTTGGCATGGTGATTGGTCACAACCAGCAGATGACCCCTATTGATTTTGGGGTCAAAGGTCAAGGTCACATTGACCTTTTAATTAAAAACGGTTTCTGATCAATAACTCAAGAACGCTTAGGCCTAGGAACTTCAAACTTGGTATGGTGATTTGTCATGACCAGCAGATTACTCTATTGATTTTGGGATCAAGGGGTCAAAGGTCAAGGTCACAATGACCTTGTAAGTAAAAACGGTTTCTGATCAATAACTAAAGAACGCTTCGGCCTAGAAACTTCAAACTTGGCATGGTGATTGGTCATGACCAGCAGATGACCCCTATTGATTTTGGGGACAAAGGTCAAGGTCACATTGACCTTGTATGTTAAAACGGTTTCCGATCAATAATAAGAGAACCCTTAGGCCTAAGAACTTCAAACTTGGCATGGTGATTGGTCATGACCAGCAGATGACCCCTATTGATTTTGGGGTCAAGGGGTCAAAGGTCAAGGTCACATTCTTGTAGGTAAAAACGGTTTCTGATCAATTTACTAAAAACGCCTAGGCCTAGGAACTTCAAACTTTGTATGATGATTGGTCATGACCAGCAGATGACCCCTATTGAGTTTTGGGTCAAGGGGTCAAAGGTCAAGGTCATGACCAGTAGATACTTTATAACCCTTATTAATTGTTTGATCACTGGGTCAGACGTCATGCATAATAACCTTATCACATGACTAATTGGCTGCTGATAGGAGGCATAC
This sequence comes from Ruditapes philippinarum, assembly GCF_026571515.1. Lineage (NCBI taxonomy): Eukaryota > Metazoa > Mollusca > Bivalvia > Venerida > Veneridae > Ruditapes > Ruditapes philippinarum. Next base: position 158,922 of record NW_026866216.1, on the reverse strand, counting down.
ATGTTTTACAAACATATCTTGTTGATAATAATTTAATAACAATAATCAATTAAAAATTAAGAGATAGCATTCAAGTGCACTTTGCTATTTGATGACTTTTTTCCACAAAATTCAGAGTATGACATTATAATTATATTGTTTACTGAGATACAGCTTTTGTCACTTTGCAAAGTACTTCTTTATTTAAGCAGTCATTTCCCTAACTTGTTCGTTCAATAAAGATTTATTGTTGTTAGAAATAGTTTATATGTCTGAAGATTTCCCTGTCCTGACATTATGCAGATGAGAGTGATGTTCAGTAAGCATTCACTAGATTGACAGCTGAAAATTACATCCCATAAAAACATTGATCAAGTTTTACTGATATAACACAGAATCTGTCATAACTTCTGACCAGTAACATCTACTGTATATCACAAAATCTTGTTGTAAGATAATTTATTGCCACAGTGTTAGATAGGTTAGCAGTCTGCCCGGCTTTCTGGTTATTCTGTTTCTTAAACAACACATAAAAATAGTTCTAGGTTCATAAGGTTGAAGGAAACAAACACAATATAAAAATTGAAATCCTGTTTAGATGGCTGTGGTAATTGTTTCAAGGAATTGTTGAACAAAATACTGCAAAATAAAACAAAGTTGAACATAATGTGCATTGTGATACATTTAAAAGGTGTTTAAATTAAATGAGAATCTTTGGAGACACTTCACTTGAAAATGGGTAATAGTAAAAATAAAAGCTAAATACAAATATCATTTGCTGATTTCTGCAGATTTTAACAAGTTACAGGTTTTGATAAGTTAGAAGTTGATAGTAAATGCTTTTAAGATAAGGTTTCATCGCTTAAATAATACACTTTACAACATTTTCTTTCTTGTAAGAACTTTTGGTTAGTTTTTCCTTATAAAAGAAAACAAAAGTAAATAAAAATCTGGAGTTGTGATGATTTAACATTTTGCTAAAGAAACAAACAAAATTAGCTGAATTGAAGGATTCCTTTATGTTTATGTATTCTGCTTCTTTAATCTGATTTGTATAAATGGGAGCAAAAATAAAACAAATTGATCATATTAGCTATGCTGAAAATAATCAGATTTAATTATTTGTCTTCTTTGCTAGTTTGAATGTTCTTACATATAGGGTGCTGACAGTCTCTCTGTTAAATTTAATTTGTGTTATATGAATCTCTTCTCAACTGTGCCACTGAGAAAGGTTTTGTTTTTACGAGAAAAGCCAAGTTTCTAATTGTATTGGCAGTTTGTATTTATGTATTTCCAAATTTACAGTGGCACCTGCATCATACATATATAATGCTTAATTATATGGTAAAGCTACTTTGTAATACTGTTTACTGTATAATTAACTTAACAATATCGATGAGAATCTTGAAGTTACTTTAACAATCAATTTTATCTCTCTGAATTCTAACAGTAGAATAGACAATGAAGTTTTTCTATTGCCTTTACCAGCACCATAAAGTGAGGCTTGTCTGCGCTTTTGCACAGTCTAACTTTATACTGTTGGCTGCTAAATCTTAGTTTTTAATATCATAAAACAATTTTTTTGGTATTAAAGCATAAAGATATAAATAATTTATATAGCTTGGTTGTAAAGGCAAATATTATTTCTTCAACTAATTTGATTGAAATACAATTTTTTTTCATATCAGACAGCCATGTATTGATTGATACAGTTCTGAGAGTCAGAAATTACAATGCATTATGTTAGACACTATAAAATTTTCATGGTTGTATTATAACAAAATCTGACTACAGATCAGAAAATATTACCTAGACCATCCTGGCATCCTGACTTGCATTGAGACCTAAAGCAACTGGTATGTTGACCAAAAGGAAACCCAGAGCAGTATACTGACCAACAGTGAATGGTATATTGACATATAGAACAAATGATAAATTGACCTAGAGCATATGGTATATTCATTGACTGAGAGTGGTATATTGACATGAGCAACTGAGGGGCGGGATGGTATATTGAGCTAGAGCAACTGACATATTGACATACAGCAGATGGTATATTGACCTTGGGCAACTGAGATATATTGATCTTGGACATGTGGCATATTGACCTTTGGCAACTGATATATTTACCTAGAACAGATGGTATATTCATTTACCTAGAGTGGTATATTGACCTAAAACAGGAGGTATATTGACTTTAAGCTACTGATGTATTGACATAGAACAGGTGGTATATTAACCTAGGTTGACTGATTTATTGACCTAGAGCTGGTTATTTAATGACCTAAAGCAATTGATTTATTGGCATAGAGCAGGTGGTATAATGACCTTAAGCAACTGATGTATTGACATAGAACAGGTGGTATATTAACCTAGGGTGACTGATTTATTGACCTAGAGCAGGTTGTTTAATGACCTAAAGCAATTAAAGCAACTGATTTATTTTGTATAATGACCTAAAGCAACTGATTTATTGGCCTAGAGCAGGTTGTTAAATGACCTAAAGCAATTAAAGCAACTGATTTATTTTGTATAATGACCTAAAGCAACTGATTTATTGGCCTAGAGCAGGTTGTATAATGACCTTAAGCAACTGATTTATTTTGTATAATGACTTAAAGCATGATTTATTTTGTATAATGACCTAAAGCAACTGATTTATTGGCCTAGAGCAGGTTGTATAATGATATAAAGCAACTGATTTATTTTGTATAATGACCTAAAGCAACTGATTTATTGGCCTAGAGCAAGTTGTATAATGACCTAAAGCAACTGATTTATTTGCCAAGAGCAGGTTGTATAATGACCTAAAGCAACTGATTTATTGGCCTAGAGCATGTGGTATAATGACTTAAAGCAACTGATTTATTGACCTAAAACAGGTGGTATAATGACCTTAAGCAACTGATGTATTGACATAGGACAGGTGGTATATTAACCTAGGGTGACTGATATATTGACCTAGAGCTGGTTATTTAATGACCTAAAGCAATTGATTTATTGGCATAGAGCAGGTGGTATAATGACCCAAAGCAACTGATTTATTAGCCTAGAGCAGGTTGTATAATGACCTTAAGCAACTGATTTATTGGCCTAGAGCAGGTTGTATAATGACCTAAAGCAACTGATTTATTGGCCTAGAGCAGGTTGTATAATGACTTAAAGCAACTGATTTATTGGCCTAGAGCAGGTTGTATAATGGCCTTAAGCAACTGATGTATTGACATAGAACAGGTGGTATATTAACCTAGGGTGACTGATTTATTGACCTAGAGCAGGTTGTATAATGACCTTAAGCAACTGATTTATTGGCCTAGAGCATGTGGTATAATGACTTAAAGCAACTGATTTATTGACCTAAAACAGGTGGTATAATGACCTTAAGCAACTGATGTATTGACATAGGACAGGTGGTATATTAAACTAGGGTGACTGATTTATTGACCTAGAGCAGGTTATTTAATGACCTAAAGCAATTGATTTATTGGCATAGAGCAGGTGGTATAATGACCCAAAGCAACTGATTTATTAGCCTAGAGCAGGTTGTATAATGACCTTAAGCAACTGATTTATTGACCTAGAGCAGGTTGTATAATGACCTTAAGCAACTGATTTATTGGCCTTGAGCAGGTTGTATAATGACCTAAAGCAACTGATTTATTGGCATAGAGCAGGTGGTATAATGACCCAAAGCAACTGATTTATTAGCCTAGAGCAGGTTGTATAATGACATTAAGCAACTGATTTATTGGACTTGAGCAGGTTGTATAATGACCTAAAGCAACTGATTTGTTGGCCTTGAGCAGGTTGTATAATGACTTAAAGCAACTGATTTATTTGCCTTGAGCAGGTTGTATAATGACCTAAAGCAACTGATTTATTGGCATAGAGCAGGTGGTATAATGACCCAAAGCAACTGATTTATTGGCCTAGAGCAGGTTGTATAATGACCTAAAGCAACTGATTTATTGGCCTAGAGCAGGTTGTATAATGACCTAAAGCAACTGATTTATTGGCCTAGAGCAGGTTGTATAATGACTTAAAGCAACTGATTTATTTGCCTAGAGCATGTGGTATAATGACTTAAAGCAACTGATTTATTGGCCTAGAGCAGGTTGTATAATGACCTAAAGCAACTGATTTATTTGCAAAGAGCAGGTTGTATAATGACTTAAAGCAACTGATTTATTGGCCTAGAGCAGGTGGTATAATGACTTAAAGCAACTGATTTATTGGCCTAGAGCAGGTTGTATAATGACCTAAAACAACTGATTTATTGGCCAAGAGCAGGTTGTATAATGACTTAAAGCAACTGATTTATTGGCCTAGAGCAGGTTGTCTTATGACCTAAAACAACTGATTTATTGGCCTAGAGCAGGTTGTCTTATGACCTAAAACAACTGATTTATTGGCCTAGAGCAGGTGGTTTAATGACCTAAAGCAACTGATTTATTGGCCTAGAGCAGGTTGTATAATGACCTAAAGCAACTGATTCATTGGCCTAGTGCAGGTTGTATAATGACTTAAAAGAACTGATTTATTGGCCTAGAGCAGGTGGTATAATGACTTAAAGCAACTGATTTATTGGCCTTGAGCAGGTTGTATAATGACCTAAAGCAACTGATTTATTGGCTTAGAACAGGTTGTGTAATGACCTAAAACAACTGATTTATTGGCCAAGAGCAGGTTGTATAATGACTTAAAGCAACTGATTTATTGGCCTAGAGCAGGTTGTCTTATGACCTAAAACAACTGATTTATTGGCCTAGAGCAGGTTGTATAATGACTTAAAGCAACTGATTTATTGGACTAGAGCAGGTGGAATAATGACTTAAAGCAACTGATTTATTGGCCTAGAGCAGGTTGTCTTATGATCTAAAGCAACTGATTTATTGGCCTAGAGCAGGTGGTATAATGACCTAAAGCAACTGATTTATTGGCCTAGAGCAGGTTGTATAATGACCTAAAGCAACTGATTCATTGGCCTAGTGCAGGTTGTATAATGACTTAAAACAACTGATTTATTGGCCTAGAGCAGGTTGTATAATGACCTAAAGCAACTGATTTATTGGCCTAGAGCAGGTGGTATATTTATTTACCTAGAGTGGTATATTGACCTAGAGCAGAATGATGGTATATTGATTGACCTTGAGTGGTTTATCGACCGAGAGCAACTGTCTTTTGACCGAGAGCAACTGTCTATTGACCTAGAGCAAATGGTATATAAATTAACTTTGAGAGTTATATTGACCTAGAGCAGAATATTAACATTGAGCAAATGGTATATGTACATTGCCATAAAGCAAAAACATTAGTGGTATATATTGATCTATAACAAATGATATTTTGATCCGACTTGTGAGCTCATGTTGTGAATGTTTTCATCTATTCATTTGACAAAACTAAAAGAAACAAAATGTTAAAAAGAAAAATAAATTTTAAAAGGGCAAGTAAGAGTTTTTTCAGTAATAAAAAATTGTTGCCATCCCCGGGAAAAAAATTTAAATTCCTATAGGTTTCCCATTCCGGGGAATATTCCAAAATTTATTCCTGTTTCTTTGTAAATAATGTTTACTGTTGTGGTTTTTTCCCAATTTCCAGTTTTAAACCATTTTCTGAATTGAATTTCCTTTTTCACAAAAAATTTGCTAACTCCCTTTTATCTTAAAATTTTCCTTTTAAATTTTTTCCAAAACCTTAATCTCTGTCATTTTTTGGGTCTTGTAAGAGGGGGAATAGATCAGTGTTTTGGTGGGTGTAATTTAATTGAATAGAATTTTATTTGGTATAGGCAGCAAGAGATTTTATGTATGGATTTGACTTACAACAAATAGTCCTTATATGGGTCTGATAAGTATTAAATTATATCCAGAAATTGGGACATACAAGGTCTATAGTAGGGTCACATTATTTCTTACATTAATGTGATTTTAAAATTATTTTGTCTGTTATTTATATAAAGTAAACTGGAACAAAAATGTTGTCATTAAGCTTGAATATAATTTTGATCATTTGATTTTTTCTAAGCTTCTTTGACGAGAAAAGAATAAATGTGGCAGTGAATCTTAAAATAGAAACTTAGCTTGTTAAAGGTATGATGAAGGGAAACAAATGATTTGTGCAATGATTTCAATGAGCGAGCTGCTTGTAAGAACAAGCTAGGTTTTGCTTAAGTCCCCAACCTACATTTGTAGCATCTTCTTTATAAGTCTTTTTTTAAAACTGTCAAATTTTGCTGCGTTTGCCTCATGTCGTGGGAGTTTATTGTTGGAGAACCTTGAACGTAACCAGTACATGATGCCCTAGAAGTAAAACGTTAACAAATTCATTAAGTCTCTAATGAGGAGGCTTAATAGGCTGATACAACCTCTTTGAAGTGTTGCTAAAAAAATCACCATTTGTTCTAATTTTTGGTAAGAAACCATGCAATTCTTCTACTTGGGATAAACTGTTTGAAAATTTTATATTAAATTTTAGTTGTTTTTTTTTCTGCCAGTTTGATTTGAATTACTTTTACCAAGAACCTCAGAAATGTTGATGGTGACAATTTCCTGTTTAATGTATGGCTTAAAGTGTAGATCTGTCTCAGATATTCTGTGCAGAACATTAATGTTCTAAGCTCATTCATTACAGACATTTTAAGAGACAAATATTACCATTGTTTCAATTATTTATTCACAGTTACTGACAGTTTATTTTATTATTGACAAATTATATTAATTTTCATGAACATATTCATGAGTATAAATATAAATTTGGCAAGTGTATTTTGTTGTTCTTTTTAGAAAAAAAAGCATATTATGATTGTATGATAAGATCTTAAAAAAAACAGATGAGAAATGTATGTTGATAAGTATATATACAGAATTCTGTCTTTGCTATACTTCTCTGTCTAGTTTATTATCATACCAAATCTACTTTATGAAAGTATACAAATTTGATTCTTTTGAATATTCTGACATAACATGATTTGTGAAATCATCTTATCAAAGCATTTTGACGATCCAGAGACCAAGGAAACAGCAGACGCTTTGTTAAGCTTCTATGCAATCTTGATTTTTTTGTCTGAAAAGTTGAAGACAGTTTTCTTTCTATTTTTTAGCTCGACTTTTCTATGAAAAGGGGAGCTATCCTACTCGCCCCGGCGTCGGCGTTAGCGTTGGCGTCACATCTTGGTTAAGTTTTTCGTACCACCCCACTTTATTTCAGAAGTATTACAAGTATGGCTTTGAAACTTACCATACTTGTTCACCATCATAACCTCCATCTACAGACAAGAGTCACATAACTCTGTCAAGGTTTTTGACAGAATTATGGCCCTTTTTTTACTTAGAAAGTGTATTGAGCTTGGTTAAGTTTTTTGTACCACCTCACTTTATTTCAAAACCATTGGAGGTATTGCTTTGAAACTGACCATACTTGTTTACCATCACGACCTTTCATCAACAGACAAGAGGACATAACTCTGTCAAGGTTTTTTGACAGAATTATGCCCCTTTTTGACTTAGAAAATACATTGAATATGGGGTAAAAATCCACTTATTGCCTTAACCCTTTGAGATATTGCTTTGAAACTTTTAATGCTATTTCACATCATTACCCCCATCTGTACGCAAGAGAAGGTAACTCTGTCAAGGATTTGTTTTAAAAATTAAGGCCTTTTATCGACTTAGAATCTTGGTTAAGTTTTTAGTACCAGTCCACTTTTTGACTGAACTGTTTGAGATATTAATTTGAAAGTTGGAATACTTGTTTACAATCATGATTCCCAAACATGTCCAGGAGAAGGTAATTCTGTCAAAGATTTTATTTGAATTATGGCCCTTAACTGTCAATGTTTTGTATTATAGGCAAGCACTAAAAAAGTCGAGCGCGCTGTCTTACGGACAGCTCTTGTTTTTTATCTGAACAACTTATTTCTAGGAACTGTATTTGTCATGATAACCAAGAAGTGCAAACACTGAAAACTGTCAGTTGTCTAAGAGAAATTCCAGCACCACTTCAGTATTGTATTAGCTATATAAGTTAGACATATTCAGGCATGGTCAACACTTGTTGTGGCTAATTTCACTCATTGAGTAGGAACATATTTCATTTGTCTCAACATTTTAAACCATGTGGTCTCATCAGTTTTGTTATAACCTGTTACAATGTAAGCTGACTTTACTGTCACTATCTGTATGAAGAGAAGATTTATACAATGTTTTCTTAATTAAAATTAATGTCATTTTTGCTAATTACATCGGTTTTAAGCTCATTCTTTATTGTATAAAGTAAGTTACAAAACAATTGGTGAAAAAAGTTTTCAAATCAAGGATTTCCTAGAACTGGTCTTAAATTGTTGTTTGTTTGTTTGTTTGTAAATGTAAAAAACAATAGTCTCAGATCAAATCATATTTGCATATTGTCATGATGTTGTGTTTTTGCCTCTGTTGTAAATGAGGGACGTTAAGACTTTAATATGGTACAGGTCAGATGTTTTCTTCATTAGTTTCTCAATTATTTGAAGAAAGGGAGAGCTTTAAATTGTTGTTGGCATCACTATCACACTTTGGTAAAGTTTTTGCTTGCAAGTTAGTATCTCAAAAACTACAGTAGGGAATGAGTAGAAACTTAACACACTTGTTGCAAGTACCATAACTCTGAGTTACCTTTTACATGCCCATTTGGAACTGTCAACCACTGAGAATAGTCAAGCCTGCTGTCTTACACACAGTTCTTGTTTTTAGGAGGAGTTATTGAAACTTTATTTGTTTCTTTTTATCATGAGTATTGTGACATTCTCATTTTAAGGTTGGATGGCCAAGTGTGTTCGAATACAACATTTAAAAGTAATCAAAATCAGTAATACAGTAATTTTATGATGATAAATTAATGCATGTGATTGTCAGAAAAATTGAAGTATAAAATTATATTCTGTATTATGTATAGATGTATCTCTTAACATTTATAGATGCTGTTGTGGGCGCCCAGAGAGTTGGCAAGGACATATACCCCAGGCCCTTGGAGTACCACTTGAGGAGAGGTGGCATCCCTACAGACATACAGAGGCCAAACCCACTGATGCTTATGGAGTTCTAGAATTTCAAGGTGCACCCCATCCTAGTAAAGCACAGGTGACTATTGAAAGTTATATCATGTTGTGGTTTTTCAATTATTTTTTCGGTCCCGCCTCTGTGTTCGAGTGGTTAGAGTCGATGACTTCTAATCCAGTTACCTCTCTGGCGTTGGTTCGCTCCCCGGGAGATGCTTTGGTAATTTAGCGCTGAGGAAGGTAGTCTAGTACTGGTGTAACTCTCAAGGAACGATGATTAGGAAACTACCCTCCTATATGACTGAAATACTGTTGGGAAAAGGCGTAAAATGAAACAAACAAACAAAATTTATTTTTTCACCTTCATTTAGCAGACTATCATGGACCTGAGGCTAAGGTCAATGACTAAAACATCAAGACTGCAACATTTTGAGTTTAAATCCTGCATATAAAGGGTCATTGTATATTTTCATGTGAGGAAGCAATCCTGCTTATGAAAGATTGGTAATTATACTAGGGTACTGGCTTGTGAATGAAATGATTTATTGAAGGTCACCTACAAGGTTTTTCAGCTGAAAATTTTTTTCTAGCACCTTTAGAGTGCAAGTGTTTCTTAAAACACTACCTCAGGGGAAATAAGCTATTTTAGAGCTGATTAAAAATTTCTTCTCATTCTCATCCCATTCAGAATAAATTTTATAGATTTCTATAATGTTACTCACCTTTTATGTAAATATTTAGTCTACAGAAATCCGTATAATTAAGCTGTAAAACAATGTTTTATTACTAAAAATGGAGATTAGCTATATGATTGGCATATTTTACTGCAGGAATGAAATAGCAATTTGAAAGTTTCTTTCTGGAACTGTCACAATTATTATAGACATAGCATATACACTATCTCTGTAATTATTGAGTCATTTTTAGTAGATTTCTCGACATTATAAAGCCTTTTTTAAGAATTACATATTATATATTTGTTTCATAGCTTGCTAGAGATTGAAGTGATCAGCCTATGATCACTTGGCATTGTTTGAATGGTTAGAATAAATTTTGTAGTTGCCAGCAGACTAAGGGTTAAAATATAGAAACAGGGATGTGACATTCATCTTTACATTTCCAGTATGTCAGACTCAGTAGCTATGATTCAAAAGCAGACCAGGTCCTACAGTTGTTACAGAATCATTGGGGCTTAGACCTGCCTAAGTTGCTGATAACAGTACATGGTGGCATTTTGAACTTTGACCTACAACCAAAGCTGAAGCGTGTGTTCAGGAAGGGGCTTTTAAAGGCAGCAAAAACCACAGGGGCTTGGATTGTCACTGGTGGAACAAATACAGGTATAGTGTTATCATGATTTATTTCATGCTTTCCAGTGTTTTATTGTAATACATCAGATGATTATATTCTGATAAACCACTAGTGAAATTTATAAAATATAATTTTCACTGTAGCCGGACTTTATCTGAATGCGGATGAAAAGAAAATCATAACTAAATGGAATAACAGGCAGAAATAAATGCCGTCATACGTAAATTTTGCTTCTTTAGGAAAAGAAAGTCGATGTCACCATACATCATGTTAAAAATGTAACAAAATTAGAGAAATTTAACTGAACTATATTTCACAATTGATGATGTGACGTCATGATGTGATGACGTCACAAAGGCGAATGCGCGACGTTACGTGGCAAAATCAGTAAACTAAAAATCACTTAAAAAGCATGAAATAAAAAGAAAATTTATTTGTTTTACATATAAGATTGAAATACATCTCATTCGTGAACACCAGCTATTATATCTTCACTTGTGGCTACGCCACTCGTGAAAATATTGCATCTGGTGTTCACTCAGTGAAATTATATTTCAATCTTACATGCAAAACAAACAAATATCCTCTATATAAACATGTGTATAATTATCTCATTAGTGGGTAATTTTGCATGGTGGAAATATTCGAGATTTTGTAATTTTAATCTAATTATAATCATATTTTCATTTTGGGTGATTTTGCAAAATAAAAAGGACTATTTTTGAAAAACAGGATGCTCAGGAAATGGTCTGAAAATATGCATTCAAATAATTGGTTCATACATACATCAACTGGTACACAAATCCCACAAGAAATATTTCCAATCCCGACATGTCAAAAAAACCTCAGTGGAGTCCCTTTTAATTGATAATGATAAAGAACAACAGCAACAAAAAATGTTTATTGTCATCATTGTCTTCTCAAGTTCTGAAAAAAATCTGACCATACTGTAAGTTCTTTAATTTTTGTATTTTTTGTCTTGAAACCTTAAAATATTTGATATTAATGGACAGCAGGATAAATTCAGCATGTTTAAGATTAATACAACAACTGATTGTTTAACCTCGCACTAAAAATAACTCAATAATAACTCACTGTCTGACTTTTTGTAACAAACCAAATGAATTGTATGTATCAATAGTAGTTATTGTATAATGTATTTGTTGTATAGTTTGATGAAAGACCTGTTTATATTACTTACATGGTACAGTATTTAGTTTGTAGTTTGATTGTGTTGGAAGCTAGAAGCTTGTTTACAAACTCTCAAATCTGTTCCTGGAACCAACCAGTGCTAAGTGATGAGTGTAATGGCTTGCCTCTGATGGGGTTTGAACCCACCCAATACTTAGATAACTAGTCTGACATGTTGAACTATTTGCTACGCCCACCGCAGTATTTGATTCCTCAGTAAAACATTGGTAATCAAACTATATTAACAATGGTGGATGGCTTATTTATGAAATAATCCATACAGCTTGTATTGTGTTCTGTAGTTCAGTAACCTGGGGAGTTCTTGTCACAACTGGTCAGATATATGTTACTATACAAACGTCCAGGCCAGCCTGCATAATTATTGTCTCTCTTACTTAACAACTTTAAAGGCTGTTAAACTTTCAAATTAAAAAAAATAGAATTCTTAAAACAAGAAAAATGGTTATATCAAAAAAGTAATTTTGTATAAAGTTTGGGGGGGGGGGGGGCATGGAGGAGGAAAATCAATATTTCCTTTAATGTTTTTGGTCTAACATATATAATGAGTAGATCTGGAAACTATAATGATAATTATAAGATTTTTTATGTGTGAATTTGTTGTGTTGTATTTGTTTTCTGTCTTACATCTGGGGTGAAAGAAGTACATTATACATTAATATAATTATTATGTTAAAAAATTAACTAATTGTGGTTTACAGTGACAATTTTTGTAATTTATTGTTCTTATTTTTTTGACTGCTAACAGTGATTGATGAGAATTTTTATGACTCTGGTTATACTGACTTACAACCAGTCCAAGGTACAATTAATTATCTCCCTTTAAATATTCATCTCTATTAGCTCCCTTTGGTTGTCAGGCATTTTGTCATTTTTTTACAGACCTGGGACATGCAATGTATAATGGTTATATTTATAGAATTTATTTATTTTATATAATTGGGAAGCTGCAGTAAAGAAATTATAAGCACACATGGTTTATTTTTTCTCCTCCTTCATAAAGCCATGAAAACCTAACTTTATAGCTTAGCAGAGCATAAAATGTTCAGGTGAACTATTTTGATCACATTCTGTCATATCATGTTCACATGAGCTATTTTGATCACATTCTGTCATATCATGTTCAGGTGAACTATTTTGATCACATTCTGTCATAACATGTTCAGGTGAGCTATTTTGATCACATTCTGTCATTATGTGTTCAGGTAAGCTATTTTGATCACATATTGTCATAATAAGTTCAGGTGAACTATTTTGATCACATTCTGTCATAACATGTTCAGGTGAACTATTTTGATCACATTCTGTCATTATGTGTTCAGGTAAGCTATTTTGATCACATATTGTCATAATAAGTTCAGGTGAGCTATTTTCATCACATGTTTTCATCACATACTGTTGTGACCTGATCATTTGAACTATTTATGTTCAGATGAACTATTTTGATCACAGATACTGCCTTAATATGTTCAGGTGATCTGTTTTGATCACACACTGTCCATCAGCCTGTACTCACAAATTAATACCTTTAAGACTATTGGAAGAAGTTCTTAATAAGTAAGGATAAGACATTGTACAACAAAGTTTTAAATGACACAGAATAGATTAAATACACTTTTGGTAATCAATTGATCAAAGCATTACAGTTAAATTTTCAAGTTATCTCTCTTGTTTTGTGTGATATGTATGTTTGTTTGGTAGCGACTGAATCTATCTATGTGACCAGTGCAGACCAAGGTAAGCTGGTCATCTGTTCATGGTCTGCACTGTTAACTACAGGCTCAGTACATATTTTGAAATTTCCCCCTAAATAATGATAAATGATTCTTGTTGAGATAGAAATATAGGCAATTGAAGTTCATTGAAGATATTTAAAATTGTAAGGGTTAATGCACTAGATGCACTATTCTTAAAACTCTGCTGAGTTAAACCATAAGAAGATGGTACAGTTTTGACATGTTTAGTGGTATATATTTCTCCAGATACAGCTTTATACTCTATAACCTCACATTGTGTGCACATCTGAAACTAATGTTATAAAGTGATATATTGCATTCTACAAATAGGAATTCATTTATATTCATTTTCAAATTTTTTTCAGTCACTTAGAATTGATTTCTCACCATAATCTATAGTAAGAAGAAGAGATGGAAGCGTAAATAAAATATTTGAGCCGCGTCATGACAAAATCAATATAATGGGTTTGCGACCAGCATGGATCCAGACCAGCCTGCGCATCCGCGCAGTCTGATCAGGATCCATGCTGTTCGCTTACAACTATAACAAGTAGAGAAACTGATAGCGAACAGCATGGATCCTGATCAGACTGCGCGGATGCGCAGGCTGGTCTGGATCCATGCTGGTCGCAAACCCATTTTGTTGGTTTTGTCATGGCGCGGCTCAAATTTATTGAATTATTGTACTTAAAATAAAGTTGTCCATGTATATTAAGACAAGTGGTTTATTTTGTGACTGTATACTTTAAACATTTATTTAAAGAAATAATTTGTAATGTTTTTGTTTTGTCTTGTATTTTATATTACTTATATAAGCTGCTTTAGCCTATGTCCAGATTTGCAGGCTGGCCTGGCTCTATACTAGGGGCAAAGGCTCAGTTTATATAAGAATCCAGAAGGAAAGATTTATTGATATTTTTATTCTGTTTAATTAGTTATTCACTTTTAACCGTTAAATGTATACAATAAAAATGACATTTTATATAATTTAAAAAAAAATATAGTATAGAAAGATGATAAATTGTCTTGGTCAACACATAATTATGTGTAGATTTTTATGCTCCCCGAAAAAATTTCGGGGGAGCATATAGTCGCCGCCTTGTCCGTCCGTCCGTCTTTCCGTCCGTCCGTCTGTCCCCTTTTCTTGTCCGGGACATAACTTTGAAACAACAAGAGGTATCAACATGAAACTTTGTAGGTAGATAGATCTCATTGAGTAGGTGTGCAGTGCACAAGAACCGTAACTCTGCCTTGCCTAATTTTTGAATTATCCCCCTTTGTTTATTTTACACTTTTGAACTTTGTCCGGGACATAACTCTAAAAGTATAAAAAGGCATCAACATTGAAAACTTTGTAGGTAGATAGATCTCATTGAGTAGGTGTGCAGTGCACAAGAACCGTAACTCTGCCTTGGCCTAATTTTTGAATTATTCCCCTTTGTTTATTTTACACTTTGAACTTTGTCCGGGACATAACTCTAAAGTATAAGAGGTATCAAAGCATGAAACTTGTAGGTAGATAGATCTCATTGAGTAAGTGTGGCAGTGCACAAGAACCGTAACTCTGCCTTGCCTAATTTTTTGAATTATCCCCCTTTGTTTATTTTACACTTTGAACTTTGTCCGGGACATAACTCTAAAAGTATAAGAGGTATCAAACATGGAAACTTTGTAGGTAGATAGATTCTCATTGAGTAGGTGTGCAGTGCACAAGAATCGTAACTCTGCCTTGCCTAATTTTTGAATTACCCCCCTTTGTTTATATTTACAATTTGAAATTTGTCCGGGACAAAACTCTAAAAGTATAAGAGGTATCAACATGAAACTTTGTAGATAGATAGATCTCATTGAGTAGGTGTGCAGTGCAAAAGAACCGTAACTCTGCCTTGCCTAATTTTTGAATTATCCCCCTTTGTTTATTTTACACTTTGAACTTTGTCCGGGACATAACTCTAAAAGTATAAGAGGTATCAACATGAAACTTTGTAGTTAGATAGATCTCATTGAGTAGGTGTGCAGTGCACAAGAACCGTTACTCTGCCTTGCCTAATTTTTGAATTATTCCCCTTTGTTTATTTTACACTTTGAACTTTGTCCGGGACATAACTCTAAAAGTATAAGAGATATCAACATGAAACTTTGTTGGTAGATAGATCTCATTGAGTAAGTTTGCAGTGCACAAGAACTGTAACACTGTCTTGCCTACTTTTGGAGTTATTGCCCTTTGTTCATTTTGACACTTTGAACTTTGTCTGGGACATTACTCTAAAATTATAAGAGATATCAGCATGAAACTTTGTAGATAGATAGGTCTCATTGGGTGGAAGTGCAGTGCTTAAGAATCATTACTCTGCCTTGCCTTATTTTGAAGAAATTTCCCTTTGTTTATTTTTACTTTTTGACTTTTGTCCTGGACATTACTTTAAAACTATTAGAGATATCAACATGAAACTTTGTAGGTAGCTAGATATAATTGGATAGAACGGCAATGCTTAAAGAACCTAAACAAAGCCTGGTCTAATTTTGGAGTTATTGCCCTTTGTTCATTTTTACACTTTGACTTTTACCCGGGACATAACTCTGATATCATCAGGAAACTTTATAGATAGATAGATCTCATTGAATAGAAGTGCAGTGCAAAAAACATAACTCCGCTTTGCCTTATTTTGGAGTTTTTGCCCTTTGTTCATTTTTTTTATACTTTCCTGTGTCCAGAACCTTCTCGGGGAGCATCACCCGGTTCAACCGGTTCTTGTTTCAACTTGTCCCTAAAATAATGCATTGTTATTTGCTTTGTCAAAGGGAATTACCATTTGGTTTTACCTTATAACCTTGTTGGTTAAGACAAAAACCACAAACAGGAAATCTTGCATGACAAGTTGTAATATTCGCTGCAGTCAAATGATTTATTGTAAAATGAAATGAATTTTGTCACAATCTCATACAGCTTTCATCACATTGCATGCTTTATACAATATCATTTAAACCTTTTTTTTATAAACATGGTTACTTGATGTTAATCAATACACCTCAAGATTGATTGATTGATTGAATGAACCTTGATATTGAAATAAACACAATTGAATGATTGGTATGATATTCCATAGGGTTTCTATATGTTTAGTTTTGATAGATTGCTGTTTTGTTTTTGATGTGAAATATGATTGAGGCAGTTCTGAAGTGCAGAAATGTCACAAGATGTCAATGGTCAATTTTTGAAATCCAAATTTCATGTTTAATGTTTCTGTACACTGCTTGTAGGGAAAACAAGAATAAATTATTTATAATTAAAGTGGAACCTAGCAGAACTACGAGTATATAAAGCAACTCGAGTCCAAGCTGGCCTGTACATGTCATAATCATCTCTAATTGTATGCTATCCAAATGATACATATCCAAAAATAGAATCCAACCAAGTCAGTTTTATTATAATTCAGCAGTATCTTCATTAATTTTACGAAATTATTGTTTTAAGACCAGTCTGTATTTTAGGATGTTTACGAGCTAACTAAAATTTGATGTACATGAGTATAAATACAGGATCTCCTAGGTTACAGAACAGTATTTTGCTTTAATGCTGTAGTTACTTTGGTGCTAACTTATTTTTAGCAGACATAAGAGAATAATTACCTTGTATAAAGTAAAGCCTAATTTGATATACGGTTATACATTATCAATTGGATCCTTATAAAAGTGATATAATGAAGTGTTGTTTTGTTATGACGTTTAATGACACATTTCACAGTTTCTATCTGTGTGGGTACGTGATTTATGATGCTAATCAACAACAAAAAAATGAGGATGATAATAAATTAGCAGACGACTTAATTTAAGCCTATGTCACAAAGCAAAGCTTGTGTAAAATAGAAAAGTAAAGCAGTCATACTAAGTGCCCCAGTGCTCTGTCATGAACTTGTCCGCGAATCTTTTTAGTAATGATTCCTTTTATAACAGCTTTTATGACATGCGGTTCTAATTAGAGATGTCGTAAGGCTGATGCTATTTTCTTCTTGGTGTATACATTACTTTTTCACTATACATGGTCGTATTATTTATAAATTTATGTTCAATTAATGAAATATAATATGGTTACATAAAACAAAATGGTGGAAATTATGATCAACTTTAAGGGCCAATGAATCGTGTGTTAGGAATTGTGGGTCATGATTGGAAAATCTCTGCTCCTAGATTTTGGCCAGCATGTGTTTTCTAAAATCAGCTTGTATATGAAGACTTATATTCCTGATCAAGGCACATGTTTCTTTTTCTAACCCTTAGCCTTACTAAGCATCTAAAGAATCATCCCTTGTGACCCGAGGCCAAGATCAGCTGACATATTGGCGCCATCTGTCTACACTATTTGCTATTTAGTAAATGGCTTTTTCAGAAACTTCACTAAAACCGGTGATTGGTTTTGATAAGATATTGAGCTTGGTAATTGGAAAATAAAACTTCACTTATTACAACTTTCTATTCTCTTACTAGCAAAGTAAGAGCTTTATTTGCATATTTAATAATTTGATTGTAATTAAATGCCTTAGACCAGCTCAGACCTCTTTACATGTTCACTTGACCAGATTTATTCAGTGTTCGAAATCAGCAGTAGTCCGATATCCCTTGACTACTAAATTTCTCCTCAGGCTAGTAACAAGCCCGGCCAGGCTACTGTATTTTCAGAGGCAATATAAACAACTGTTTTGAACTAATGAATCGTGCTAGTGAAATGTCTTTTGGGCTAGTGAATATTCCAATCTGGTAGTCCGGCCAGTCTAGTGGATTCAAATCCGAATTTCTTACACTCTTTATTATATTAGTATTTTGTACACTATCACTATTTTTATTGAAATATTTTCATGGATCGGACAGCCTGATATTGTAACATATATAATAGTTTGTTTGGCCTTAAATGAAATAATGCAAGCTGGCAGAAAATGGTTGAGTAATTGTGTGACATACAGGACAGTTATATTACTTATATGACAATGTCACTAAACTGTCTGTAAGATAGTTGTAAACATTTTATGTTCAGGTCAGGAAAGTTGCTATTGTGAAGACAAAATAGAAAGGTTACATTTAACGATGCAGTTTTATCTTCTATTTTTAGCTTCACTTTTTCAAAGAAAAGTAGTTAAAGTATTATCACGACCCACACGTCTGGGTCAGTGTCGGCTTAAACCTTTTTGGTTAGGTTTTTGTTGATGGCCATCTACTTCAATACTAAGATAGCTAATAACATTGAAACAAACGTGGATACTCCTTGATGAGTTCCAGTTGTCATACTGATTTTAAGGTCAAAAGGTCAAGGTCACTGTGACTTTAAATATATAATAGGTTAAGGTCAATTTTCTCAAGGACTATTAAAACTATCCACATTACACTTAATTTGCTCGTTGCTGCAATATCTTAAGGGCAGATAATCCTAAAGATATAATTTGCAAAGTTATGCTCCGTTTTAACTAAGATGTTTCTTTATTTGCCCAGATTAACCTTTTTGTTAACCTTGTGGAATACTTGTACACTATAAAAATTGGAATGCATTTCTGTATAACAGATAAACAGAATAATGCATAATTTTCTCAAAAACCATCTAGTATATTACATTCTAACGTTAAATATGTCTACCTGTAAAATATAAAGGCAATTAAGATTTCTGCTTTCATCATACTATCAAGTGTTGAGTATGCTACTCCTTGGACAGCTCTTGTGAGTTGAGTGTTGGCTGACACTATTTATGGTCTATTATAACCAGTGATCCCTTGTAGATCAGATATGTAAGAAAGTTACCCTTAAACATTGACAGGGAACTTTGAAATACTAGTTTTCATGCTATTGTTTGAAATTTGGCCTACATGAAAGTTTTGCACAACAACAACAAATACCCACAGTAGCTCAACTTTTTTTTCCGAAACAGACTTGCTAAAAATGAAAATAATCATGCAATCAATTTAAGAAATCTTAAAATTAGCTTTTTAAAAGGAATAGCCAGAGTGTTTCAAATCATTCAAACTTTTGTATCATATACACATTCCCGAAACTAGAATTATATTTTGGAAATTTTCGTTCTGCTATAGATCAAGTACGTATATATACGTATATATATTGTATGCAATCCTTAACATGCTGAGTTTGTGCTATAGAATTATTGTGCTTTAAAAAAAGGAAGTGTCTGTAATAATTTAAAGTGATTTCAGTGCCAGAATAGTAAAATTGAGGGGCCAACAGTAGAGAGTATGGTCAGACTGTACTAATGTGTTTTTGTAGGCATTGGTCATCATCATTGCTTGCACGATAACGATTATCTGCAAATAATGAAAGGTTGAATAAGTGGTTATAAGTTCTAAGTTTTGATTGCTTTCCTACCACCCCATTCTTTCACCCCCTCATTTTGTTCTGTTTCTTACCAGTTTTGTTAAGGGGATCTGGTTGTCTTTCTTTTATAGTCCCAATCTTTTCATGCATTACCTTTTGTACCCTCTCCATCCCCTTAACCAATTCCTGATGGATGCACCTATAGGTACCTATTGGTTTCAGTTACATTTCTGTGAAAGTTGTTCCCCTTTGATGATCTTCACTCTCATAGTCAGCTTTTGTTACCTGTATCATGTTATGAATGGGTATATCCTGATTCTTTTAATCTCCATCCTATATATCACCTTTAATACCATACTGACAACTTTATGAAAAAAATAAAAATGTTATTTATATTTTGATTGAAATTCTGATTTTATTGGTGGTATTTTATGTGCTATTGGAACCTAATGTCATAGTCTTTATGGTGGTGTTGGAAGTTTACCCTCTTGATCATGGCACTAAGCCACTTTGAATTTAATAGAGCACAATTCAGCCACCACTTCGTCCCTGGGCAGGCTGTTAAACAGTTTACCAGTACTGGTTATCATAACTTTTGCTAGGAACTTTAAATAACTTCTGTACATACCAGAGCAGATGTACAGTGTAATTGACCAAATAAGGATTTCATGATCAATCACAATAAAAGTGCCCTATACCAACTGGGAATCAAACCTAAGTTGCCCAATTCACAGTGCAGAACTCTACCTATTGAGCTATGGGGACTGTTATATCATAGTCTCAGTTATTTATACCATATAAGTACCTGATGTTATTCATATCAATATAAGCATGTGCAATATTTATACCATTTAAATATGTATGATTATTCATACCTTATAAATACGTGCAGTTATTTTTACCAAATCAACATAATTATGTGATTGTTCATACCTTATAATTGTGTGCAGGTTATTTCTACTACTTAAATATATGTGGTATATTCATTACATTATATATATTGCATCTGAAAAGTATATATCATCAAGCAGTGTATTAAAATGAAAGTTACTTTATTTTCAGGTGTGACAAGACATGTAGGAGATGCTATAAGTGATAGATCTCTCAAGGCAAAGAATAAAATCATTGCTATTGGTATTGCTCCATGGGGAGTTGTGGAAAACAAAGATGACCTTGTAGGAAAAGATGTAAGTTTCTAGACTGTAAAATAGCAGAGCATTAATGTGTATTCAGGTTTCATTTGTCTGTCCATAATTGGTAAAATAATATGTCTTATTGCAAGCAAAGTGGGTGGCACATTCTCATAATCTTTGCTGATTCTACTAATTAGTAGTAAAATATTTTGTTATGGAACATCTTTATTAGCTCGACTTTTTCAAAGAAAAATTTCGAGCTGTGCTACAGTCAGGTTATAGTTGCCATTGCTGTCTAGAAACTTTAAAATTGGTCGATATCTATTATTTCTTAATGGATTGTTTTCATACTTAGACACAACAATTTTTGGACAAGACCTTCCAAATTGATTATGACCTTCACTCATCAATGACCTTGACCTTGAATGTCAAATTATCGTAATTTCACAGTTTTTTTAACTGTTAAAGAAATAAGAAAAAGTCAAGCATGGCCCCCACTAGGCAGTGGCTTTTGTTCTATTTTTATTTATGAAAATTTGGCAGGAGGGTTTTAATAGGCATATACAGAATCTCTTTATTTCATATTCCTATAAAGCATGAAAATTTCCAATATATAATTCAGTTGAAAACAGAGAAGACAGAATCTGAATACCAAAAAGTATAAATAATTCTACCCTGTCATATTTCATCCCTTACTTAATTTAACCAATGCCAGTTTATGTGCTTTCTGTTTTACATTGTAGTATGATGTAATATTTTTGATAGTGTTTCTGTAAAGAATCTCATTAACTTTGAGTATCAGGCCTGGCTTTCCTGGTAACGGAGATCTGTCATAATTACTGCTTTAACTTTGAGAGATAAAATTTTAAATCCCTTCAAAAGATCATTTTGATTTTTACGTACAGTAGGCTTTTAGGTAATACAACTTTAAATATGGGAACTTTGAGAGATTAAAATTTTAATGCCCTTCATAGGTTCATTTTGATTTTTACGTACAATAGATTTTCAGAATACATGTATAACTTTACTGATGGGAACTTTGTAAGATAAAATATTTTATGCCCTTCAAAAGATCGTTTTGATTTTTACGTACAGTAGGCTTTTAGGTAATACAACTTTAAATATGGGAACTTTGAGAGATTAAAATTTTAATGCCCTTCATAGGTTCATTTTGATTTTTACTTACAATAGATTTTCAGAATACATGTATAACTTTACTGATGGGAACTTTGTAAGATAAAATTTTTTATGCCCTTCAAAAGATCGTTTTGATTTTTACGTACAGTAGGCTTTTAGGTTATACAACTTTAAATATGGGAACTTTGAGAGATTAAAATTTTAATGCCCTTCATAGGTTCATTTTGATTTTTACGTACAATAGATTTTCAGAATACATGTATAACTTTACTGATGGGAACTTTGTAAGATAAAATTTTTTATGCCCTTCAAAAGATCGTTTTGATTTTTACGTACAGTAGGTTTTTAGGTAATACAACTTTAAAGGAACTCCACTGAGGTTTATAAGCCTACAAACATAAAATTTTAATTTTTCACATAGACATGAGCACTTAAAATAGAAATATAAATAAAATATAACCAAGAAATATACAAGAAATACATTGAAAATCATATGTTTGTGCTATTCTCAGTCCGATTTGAGTGAAAAGCGTTTAAACGCTTTTCAATTTTGGGTCATTTTTCACTATTATAATAATTATTCTGGAAAAACGAAGGGAGCTAATGATCTGAAATTTTGCACATACCTTATTAGTATAGATCTACATCAAATGGAGTAATAATCTCAAAAAATTATTTCCAGTCCCGTCATGTCAAAAAACCTCAGTGGAGTCCCTTTAAATATGGGAACATTGTAAGTTTATGTCCAAGACACATAACTGTAGCATTGTGTTTTTTCCTGGATTATATCATCTTTTTGAACTTCTTGCATTATTGCTGCAACTTATTGTCAAGACGGGCAATCCTTTTCTATAGCATTAGAATGTTGATGTTTTCATATTTCAGGTTAAAGTACCATAGAATGTTGTTGTTTTTGTATTTCAGGTTAAAGTACCATAGAATGTTGTTGTTTTTGTATTTCAGGTTAAAGTACCATTAAATTTTGTTGTTTTTGTATTTCAGGTTATAGTACCATAGAATGTTGTTGTTTTTGTATTACAGGTTATAGTACCTTAAAGTATTGTTGTTTTTGTATTACAGATTATAGTACCATAGAATATTGTTGTTTTTGTATTACAGGTTATAGTACCATAGAATATTGTTGTTTTTGTATTACAGGTTATAGTACCATAGAATATTGTTGTTTTTGTATTACAGGTTAAAGTACCATAGAATGTTGTTGTTTTTGTATTTCAGGTTAAAGTACCATAGAATGTTGTTGTTTTTGTATTTCAGGTTAAAGTACCATTAAATTTTGTTGTTTTTGTATTTCAGGTTATAGTACCATATCATTGTGTATCCTCGCCAAAGACAAACTATTCAGTATTGAACAACAATCATTCCTACTTCCTGCTGGTTGATAATGGAACTGTGGGAAAATATGGCGGAGAAATTATCTTCCGGAAACGATTGGAGAAATACATCGCCCATCAAAAAATCTGTATAAGTAATTTCTGTCTTAGTGTACCGTTGTCAGCAATGTGTCCCTCATAATAAAATACATGTTTCATTAATTAGCCATGACATTCTATCTTATGATGAGATTAGAACTTGTCTGGTGTTTTAACACAAAGCTACCTTTTTAAACATGTCTGTCCATTTTTAAAAATAATATAAGGTCAGCTAGGACCAGTGATAACTCACAATTCCTGTACTGATACACACTTCAAGACTGCCATTGTTTGATAATTTTCTCTTTCTTAAACATACTGTGTATAAAGTCCCACTGAAACACGACCACATTGCTGACTTTCAGTTTTATTATCTGAAACAGTTACATATATACAAAACAATTTGATTCATATTTTCAGAAGCTTTTGTTTTATTTGATATATGTATTTATCACATGAAGTGGCTTGTTTTCCATGTAAAATAAGTGTTATATATTTCTTTATATGTTTAATACAGCAGTGTCATGGCATCATTTTCCCCTGTAATGCTTTAGAACAATTTCTTGAACTTGTTTAATAAAATTTTATATATGGCAACTCATTTGAGATCCTATATTTATATATATAAACATAGTTGATGTCTCTATTATATTCATGAACATTCAAATTTTCGATAATGTTGAAAGATAGTAAAAATATTGTCATTTGAACAAATTAAGTAAATTTAGTTAGCATTATTTTAAGCCTCTGCCTTTCATTGAACGCAAATAACCTTGAATATAAAAAAATATATATGATAAAAATCACTGCATTATATATCTGTAGGAAATATTGAGATGAAAATGGTATGCTTGTTATATGATCTTATGAATATTTTATAAAGAAATTGCTATATTACCATATGGATATCTCATAAAAATTCTCATAAAAAACTGTTGCAAAACAGTATGAATATTTCATAAAATAATATTTTATTTTACTATATGAATATTTCACAAGAATTTGATACACAATTGACTCTTGGCGTCACAAAATCCTGGCAACAGGGCATTTTATTTGGAAAACAAACAGAATTTTTGTTAATAGGTGGTCCTTCAATGATGCCATCCTTTGTTCATGTTTATAAATGATTAAGTGTCCAAAGTTGTCAGTCTACTCATAAATGATAAGGGGGTGACTACTACATGTACTAATAAGAATTTGATCAGATAAACATCTAGCACATGTTCATATCAAGCACTCACAATTATTATCAATTGAATAAACTTTCAATGATATACATAAAGATTAATTAAAAAATACTCGATCACATACCGGTATATATAGAAAAAACAATATTCAACACACCTGGAAGAAGGTGAATTTCAGATAAAAATGAAAGTAGCATTTAGTCTCTTAAACCAAAAGTACACATTGATTACTGCAAATTTCATGAATGGAAAGTATGCATTAATGTCTGCAAGTTTCACCGTTAGAAAAAAAACAAAAAACAGTCATAACATTGCTCTCAAAGATACCTCACCTTGATGTCATATCACAATGTCGTCATGTCTGCTGATTTTAACAGTTCAACTTTAATTTAGAAGGAAATTTGTTTAAATTTAATGAGACAAAAATTTCCTTTCCACATATCTGGAGTCTCAGTATTTCAAAATTTGACATGTTTGGACACGTAATTTTGAGTCGTTTGGGAATTCTGAGGAGTCAACTGTATTGCATTGTGAATATTTCATGTGAAGTTTTCATGGATTGTGAATATTATTTACAGTTTTTTAACACTTTAACTTTTGGACAGTTTTCTTTTTCTAAACTTTGTTTTACTGGAGTCATGTAGCTTTATGCATAGAGCAAAATCTATTTGATAATGATACATTATAGTTCTCCATTCAAGCATAATAATTGAATAATTGAAGCTACATAATAAGAGTTGTTTCTTTGGCTAAATGTAGCAGTGGCCAGTTGCTTATACATGCATGTATTGAACATGCAATACAACAACAGCAACATTTTATTTGCAAAATTGTTATAACAACATTATAGCCATATAGTATACATAAAATAATGTAAACAGTTGTACAAGTTCAAATACAAGAAAGTACAAAAAGGTTAGTATGGGAAGTATAAAGATGAATTTAATTTCTGTGTCTTTTACAAACTAGACATTTCATGGTTTAAGCTCTTCTTGGGTCACAAGCTTGATTCCTTACACAGCATTTTAGTACTGGTTAGTTTTAAGAAATGGGCTCAAGTGTGACCAATACAAGTGTCAAGAACTTTTTCCAGATTTAAGCATGATATCAATATGTTTAATTTGGTTTACTGCACACAAATGAACCATTATGCTAAATATTACTATGTTTCGAAAAACTGGCATGCCTTGAAAAATATTTTTTAATTTCAGCAAGAATTTATTTTTAGCTACCTTTTAATTGTTTAACTGTATATATATTTCAGCAAATGGAGTAAAGGGGCGTGGTGTACCAGTGATATGTGTAGTATTAGAAGGTGGAGCTAACACAATACGATCAGTGCTAGAATACGTGACAGACTCGCCCCCAGTACCAGTTGTGGTGTGTGATGGGAGTGGCAGAGCTGCAGATTTACTGGCGTTTACACATAAATATAGTCTCGAAGACGGGTAATTTAATCTTTGTTTTGTTTCAGTATCTATTGTATTACAAATTTAGAGATTGCGAGTTTGATGTGGTACTATTTCAACTGGAATAACAAGATTAATGTTTGAGAGGTGTCTGAAAGAAGTTAGGTTTAAAACATGATGCTTAACTCTATTGATCTAAAAAAAGGCAAGACAAGGCTTGACATACAGTCTAGTTAACAATTACATTGCACACAATATAACTTATCTTTGACTTTTCAATTATCTTTGACTTTTGAATAAACATTAGGTCTTACAGACAGATAAAAAAATATTTGCATGGCACTGTTAGAATAATTAACCATGTTTCTCTATGAAGTTTCTCATCACTTTAACGTTTTTAATCCGCTCAATGTAATTAAGACATTGAGATCAATCATGGTGTTATCATAACGGATTGAAGGAGCTTGAAAACTAATTTCTTAGCATGTTAATCAATTGATTTTCTCTCTAATTCAGGAAAAGTGACATTCCTATTTATTAACCAGGTTTTCAATTTTGAAAATCCTGGTTATTAGATTGGGGTATGGCGGGCGGATGGGCGGATGGGCGGATGGGCAGATGGGCGGATGGGCGGATGGGCGTCAAACGAAATTGTGTCCGCTCTGTAACTCTTCAACCCTTTGAAGAATTTTGATGAAACTTCAGACAAATGTTTACCACATCAAGATGACGTGCAGAACGCATGTTCCGCATGGCTGGCTCCAAGGTCAAGGTCACAGTGACATTAACATTGAAAATCCTGTCCGCTCTGTAACTCTTCAACCCTTTGAAGAATTTTGATGAAACTTCAGACAAATGTTTACCACATCAAGATGACGTGCAGAACGCATGTTCCGCATGGCTGGCTCCAAGGTCAAGGTCACAGTGACATTAACATTGAAAATCCTGTTTACATGATTTTAACTTGAAATTGTGTCCGCTCTGTAACTCTTCAACCCTTTGAAGAATTTTGATGAAACTTCAGACAAATGTTTACCACATCAAGATGACGTGCAGAACGCATGTTCCGCATGGCTGGCTCCAAGGTCAAGGTCACAGTGACATTAACATTGAAAATCCTGTCCGCTCTGTAACTCTTCAACCCTTTGAAGAATTTTGATGAAACTTCAGACAAATGTTTACCACATCAAGATGACGTGCAGAACGCATGTTCCGCATGGCTGGCTCCAAGGTCAAGGTCACAGTGACATTAACATTGAAAATCCTGTTTACATGATTTTAACTTGAAATTGTGTCCGCTCTGTAACTCTTCAACCCTTTGAAGAATTTTGATGAAACTTTAGACAAATGTTTACCACGACAAGATGACGTGCAGAACGCATGTTCCGCATGGCTGGCTACAAGGTCAAGGTCACAGTGACATTAACATTGAAAATCCTGTCCGCTCTGTAACTCTTCAACCCTTTGAAGAATTTTGATGAACCTTCAGACAAATGTTTACCACATCAAGATGACGTGCAGAACGCATGTTCTGCATGGCTGGCTCCAAGGTCAAGGTCACAGTGACATTAACATTGAAAATCCTGTTTACATGATTTTAACTTGATTTGGCAGTCAAAGGTCATATCATCTTTGGAGGTAATTTAAAAAAGATATGATATATTATTTCATGTCTACTTTGTAACTTGTTTTTCATTATAAAGAATTATCAATATAATTATAGTGAACAAATTCTTCTGTGCTGAACTCGTCCTACATTTCTCAACGGATTTTGTTCAAACTTTCACAGAAGCTTTGTCATCAAGCACCCTGGCACATATTGTCGGGGTTTTGTGATTGGATAGTTTTTGACCTAATTATGGCCCTTTGTTTTTTTCCTTATACATAATATTATAGTGAACACTTCTTCAGTGGCAATTCCTCCTACATTATTCATGTTTTACATTGCACATAGTTACATTGTTTGTTGCTTGTATTTGTATTTCAAATACAACATATTTATCTACAATGGTGATAATTGAAAACCTGGTTTCATGGCATTGCCATGTTTCTTGTTAATATTTCACCAACATAAAGGCCAATTATAAAACAGTTTTTACATCAATAGACATCTTATTTCCTCAATTAATTGAAATCAGGGTTGGAGTATTTTTGGTTTGTTTGTTATTGGTTGTTATGTTTTTTATTTGAAAATGGGAGTTTTATAGGTCTGCTCAGGTTTCTGTACCTTGACTTAAATAGGGGGCATCAGTTGCCAAGTGGTTAAGACCACCATCTTCAAACCACTTGCTTGTCACCACTATGGATTTGAATCCCGCCAGGGATTTTGGATTCTTTTATATGTGGAAGTATTGTGCTAGTTTACAGAGGTCAATAGTTCTGTTGTAAGTGTGGCAGCGTGGCCGAGTGGTTAATGTGTCAGACTAGTTACCTAAAGAGACAAGCCTTTGTTTCCTTCAGCAAGAAATTTTACACCATAAAATTATAACAAAAAGAATTTGAAAACTCTTTTCATTCTGTTTTTATACAATTAAGAACTATTTCTATGTTTTTATAAGTCCTTTATTAGTCTTTTAGTTTATTATAAAGATGACTATAGGTTTGGCCTCTGTCTGACAGCATTCTATCCTTCTGTCACTTACATGGGTCATGTGAATAGGTGTCGAGATGTAGATTACGTGAACAGCATTGTCATGTGTTTTGGTTACTATAGTAACAAAAGAAATCAAAATGTTTTAGTCTTGAAAGGTTGATCTTGGAAGTAACAAAAGAAATATACAAACTAGGTTGATAAAATTTGGTTAATACATGTAAATGGAAAACATGTCAGATTCTGGAAGGTTGCCAATAAACATGGAAAAGTTCTATCACAAGCAAACATTGGAGAAAATGCACTGTTTAAAATTTAATTCATTTACTATGTTTATGAAAATATTTTTCATTCATTTGATTTTAATATAATGATTTTAGCTTGTGCATTTATTTGTATGTCATATTAAACAAATTGTAGTTAGATTATTTCAGGAGAGGTTTTGTGGAAGGAAATGTTTTAACTGTATGAGCCGCGCCATTACAAAACCAACATAATGGGTTTGCGACCAGCATGGATCCAGACCAGCCTGTGCATCCGCGCAGTCTGATCAGGATCCATGCTGTTCGCTATCAGCTTCTCTACTTGTAATAGGGTTTGTAAGCGGACAGCATGGATCCTGATCAGACTGGGGATGCGCAGGCTGGTCTGGATCCATGCTGGTCGCAAACCCATTATGTTGGTTTTGTCGTGACACGGCTCGTATATTCTTTAAGATCAATAAACCAGTAGACATTTAAAAGCATTTGAAGTGTATTTTTGTCATCCTTTGATAGACATGGAAATAATTCATTGTGAAAGAATAGTCATTATAAAATAAAGTTGGCATGCTGTTTTCATTGATTTGTTGCCGGAGAAAGACAAACATGGTAGATGTTTGCCATCGTCATGCTATAAATTTATCCTTTCATATTTACTGAGATTTTTTGTCTGTCAAATAGAAAGGCTGAATGTGGTATTATTTTAACTAGACTACTGTATGTGCTTTGTATTGACATGATTTTTTATTCTCAAGCATTGATTGATTTGTTTGTGACTAGCTCTCCAAGCTATTGTCAGATCTGTCTGTCAGTGGACAACGGTTACCTCAGTCTTGATTAGAACATTTCAATCCTTCTTTGTTAGCCACAGAGAGCTACAATTAAAAAGTAGTAAACAGTTTTGATGTCTTCATAGCATTATAATGACCGAATAGTTAGCCAGTAAACATTTAACAAACAAAGCTATTTGGAGCTAACATAGGGGTAGCTTGAAAGCTGTGAGTACCAAAGTACTGTGTGTTATTTTTTGTACAGTATACCACACTTTGATAGAACATCATGGTGAAAGTTTTATGAAAAAATCCTATTCTTTTTAAAAACGTTGCACATAATGTCGAGTCCCGTTGTGAACAATGATTTGTATCAGTTTCCTTGGGTGTTTTTTCTTTTGGTGAGTCAGCAGAATATATGAAATGGTTGTATAAGCATATGTCTGGTAATGTGATCTATAAATATATATATATATGCTATAGAATAGAAGTAGAAAATGATAGTTTATAGATGCTTGCATTAATATCTTGTCTCCAGGAAGAAACTAAATTGACATGTGCCATAATATATGTCTGACATAGAATGATATACTGGATCTTCTGATTGTTTCAGATGTTTGTCTTTCAGTTTTCAATGTAGATAATTGAGTTAAAATCTAGTTTAGTAGACCCTAGAACTAAATTAGTGTACATGCTACTGTGTAATTATGCTTTTTATTCTGTTTCTAAGTGTTATTCTGAATTTGGTCATAGTTTTGAATATTAACATGTAATAAAGCAGGGGTGGCAACTGTGCCTACATGGTTTATCTTCCAGGGTTCGCTAAACTAAATGTGTTCCGATAATTGTATCTTAATTCTGCACAAAAGTTTTGGTGTAACAGTTGTTTTATTATCAACAACTGAGAATGGTCATGCAAAAACATTTCATTTTTTATATGAATTTTTTTTCTCTTGTTTAATTTAGAACAATGCCAGAGAGTTTACGAGACCAACTGATATTAACAATACAGAAAACATTCCAGTACACCCAGGAGCAGGCAGAAAAACTATTTATAGAACTCATGCTTTGTGTGAAGAAAAGAGAACTGGTAATTGTATTTCATTTGAATGAGGATATTATATGATATTTATGTAATTCAAACACCAAACATGTTTTACAATTATCTCTGACTGATTTCAAATCAAAAGCAATTTTCCTCCTATCATATTACACTGTGATAAATAAAAGTCAGATTCTGTATATGATATGATGATAAACCTTTGTATATGAATTGAGGGCAATATGCAGCAAATATACTTTCATTTTCTTTCTATGACTTGCTATTGTTACAGAAATAGGTACTAAGTTGATATGGAATACCTTGGTAGAATATACAGTCAAACGTGTATTAAGCGACCGGGCAAGGGAAACACCAAAAACGGTCGCTTAATGAAACGGTCTCTTAAGACAGCCAGCATGATGTAAAAGTCAAAATTTATAAATGACATCTTTTTTATTCGATGGGATTGTTTTTCAACTTCATTTTTATAATAAGTACGCTCCGATAATCTAAACGGATGCAAATGTAAAAATAACGTTCTGATATTTATTGACAAAATAAGTTTTGATCCATTACGTACATGTTTGACATTTTTCCAGAATTTTTTAACTTCACCGTTGTTTTTCATTGTCTCCAACACGAAAACCCTATTAGTGAAGATGTTTGCTGTTGTGCATTTTTTCATTTGAAATAAACAAACTACATCTATTTGTTACGATTAATTTAATGGCTGATCAAGTTCAAGGTCAATTCAATGCAGTGTAAATGTCAACAAGCGAAGCGTATACACCATCTCAGTATGGGCGGAGCGTTGCATTGTTTATCCGATATTATTGGATAATACACGTCACGCGTATACTTTACTTCATTTGCAAACGCTAATACGGTATGGGAAATAGAGTTTTTCACACGTTTATTGTTGTGTTTTGATTGCTGACACTTGTGACAAAACGAGGTGGCGTTCTCTAAAAACACAATTACTTGACAGGTAAAAGTGGTCGTTTAATGAAAAGATTGATGTCAATTAGGTGACTAATTAGCGGTCGCTGGTCGCGTTGAGCAAAAGTCGCTTAATACATTAAAGATATAGAGAGAAAATGATCGGGGGGAATTTAAAGTGGTCGTTTAAGACAAAAGTCGCTTAATACACGTGGTCGCATGGGCAAGTTAGACTGTACAAGTTAGGTTGAGAATAGATGAAACTGTCTTATGCCTGACTTAGTTCTTCATACTGTCCATATGTAGACTGGAAGAAAAAGTGGAATATAGAGGCGTCCATGTCCTTTGGACACATTCCTAGTTCTTTTTAAATGCCCTTTATATTATGTGGGAGATAACTTGAATAGTTCTTAACGGATGCGCAGGCTGGTCTGGATCCATGCTGGTCGCAAACCCACTATGTTGGTTTTGTCATGACGCGGCTCATATTGTTTATGTGGTTAAAGTTCAAGGCAGTATGCTAATTGTAATTTCAGATCACAGTGTTCCGAATGGGTGAAGGAGCTCAGGATATTGATTTAGCAATACTTACAGCATTACTTAAAGGTAGTGTATGATTATCACTTACATTTCAGTTCTAGGGCTAGCTCTCTATGTTTTGAGTAAACATTTAGACCTGTAGTTGTTCTTGAGCTGCAATAAATGCTCCGAGAGGTACCATTAGGATTGTCGTTGGTTTTTTTTGCAAACGTGACAGAGTAGCCATATGATGTTAATGGTTATACTTAAATCTTTAAAAGCAAAAGCAAACACTTGATACCAATACTTAGCTTTTCTTAAAGAAACACCTTAAGTTGTAGTTGCACAATTATACAAAGAAAAAACAATTATGAAAAGAAAAACAATAATATACAAAGAAAAACAACATAACAAAACTCTAAATAACATGATTTTGATGGTTTTGTCAAATTTTATAGTTAAAGAAAAATGAAATTAGTTGTATAAGATGATTCTTGTGTTTGTAGCATGTTAAAAATTGTTCTCATTATTCCCTAGACTGTATTGCTGAAACTGTACTTCTGTATAAAACATTTCCATAGCTCCTAAATGAAACTTGTTTTTCACGAAACAACCGAGTCTGTAGGTACTAGATATAGATCAGACATCTTCCGAGACAGTTGACACTTTAACTGCTGAGCATACTTCACTAAGCTGTGTTAATGTAATCAAAGAATATTGTCGTCCATAGACCGATTTAACAGTTTGAAACCTTCAGCCAGCCATCTTATGGCAAGAAAGGTTACTTATACCATCGATTTAGCAATAACATTGCAGACAATATAAGCAGCCATCAGGGGAAAAACTTCCGATGACAGGCAAGCTTAATAAAATTGAAATATTTAAGACGTCTTACTGACATTGCATTATCTTATTGGGAAATCATCTCTTGTTTGGATTAAATCAAGCTCAGACTGTAACTCTTGTTTGGAAATTAATTTCTACTTACTACTTTATTTATTGACATTAGCAATAAAACTTTCACTGAAAACTCCTTGAAATTAATAAAAAAACATCAACAACATTAAAATAAAAGTGCAGAAACACATGTATAAAATATGTAGATGTAGTAAATGTTTAAGAAAATTAATTTTGATGTTATGGCAATATGTAATGGGACACTAAATTCCTTGCTGTAGATCAAGTGGCATATTTCGCCTGACGAACAGAATGGACATCTTAATGTAACAAGAATTATGATGGGAGATGAAATACCAGTTTCTTCATCCATCCTTAAACCTTTCCTTGTATTATACTTTTCTTTTCCTTACCTTCATCTATTGACAATATGTAGGAAATTTTATATACTAGGTACCTTTTGTGAACTTTCAACCATTGTTTAGGGTTAATGTTTTAAAGTCTCATGGTCACTACAATAAAATGTGAACTTTACCCTATGGAAAGTTTTCAGGTCATGGGGTGAGGTCAAAAGAGGCTAAAAATATCAGATTTTTATACTGCTCCGTGTTGTTTTGGGACACAGTGCGTAAAGGTCAAATTCACAGTGACCTTGAATGTTAAAACAGTTTCTGCTCATAACTAGAGAACCATTAGATCCATAGACTTCATAGGGTTATTACCATTCAATTATTGCCAGTAAAGCTTGAAAAGTCACACTATTGACTTTAAATTTATTTATTTCCGAATGTGTTTTGTGTAATTTCCAAAGAAAAACTAATGAATATTTCTCTATATTTCAGGTACAAATGCTAGTGCCCCAGATCAACTTAGTTTAGCATTGACCTGGGACAGAGTGGACATTGCAAGAAGCCATATTTTTGTTTATGGACAAGAATGGCCTGTGAGTGTTTGAGATTAATAATATCTGTCATATTTTGCGGTTCAGATTGGAATATCTGTCCCGAGGTGACCCGCCCATTGGACGGAAACGAGGCTTGCCGAGTTACTTCCCATGGGCAGGTGACCGAGGGACGGATATTCCGATCCGAGCCGCAAACATATGTCAGATATTTTTTCTTGCATATTCTACCATATTCCGTTATACTTTAAATTCTTTATCTTTATTTTCAATGAAAATTTATATCATTACAACCGTAACTACTTTCTTACAACAGCGTATGAATTACAACTTCATTCATAACTGTAAAATGACGTCATCCTAATCGTACCATTGTACAGCACGCCACTCATCTGGAACCCCCCATGCCAGATGAAATTTCCGGCATGGGTAAAACTCACGGAAACGCCAGTCTGATATGCAAGAATAACTTTACCTGCTACAGTTTTTCTTTGAATATTTTTTGTTATTTTAAATGATATGATATAACTTTGCAAGTAGTGAAATATACAGCGTTATCACTTCTGTAGAGACTCCTTATTAACAATAATGCCTGGCCATGCAGGTATTTTGTTTTAATGTTATATGCATTATACAAACATAGTATAAAATGTTAGCATGACATTTCTGTGCATCAATGAAAGAAAACAGTTCATATATTGGGTACAAATATTATATTCATGTAGCATCATTATTATATTTATTAACTCTATGAAAAAGAAATTATTATGCCCGCCATATGTTCAATAAATTAAGTATTGAACCTACACTCATTACATATCCTCTATTTATTTTCAAAAACCATGGTATGGCATAATTGTTTTTATATTCCCTAGGTAATTTCTCAAAGAGATTTAACAAAGAATATTGCTGAAGTGCTAAAATCAAGTTAGTTAGAGGCCTTTTAAGCCTCAAAACATGAATCATTTTTCCTGCAAAGAAAAATTAATGCAAACCTGTGTTTTATTATGCTTGAATATTATACATGAATATTTAGAGCATGGCAGACAATAATTTTTCTCATGTGAAGTAAGTGGGATCAAATGTGTAATAATTTGGTAATGGTAATTTGTCTTCTTTAGAGAATATTACAATGTAAGTCATGATAAATTTACTCATTGCAAAAGGCAAAAGATAGATCAACTGTATGATCAATATTGGGGGCTTTAATCAGCCTTTAACATTCTAACCAGACTGTTGACTTTATAGGAATCACACGTGACCAGATGTGCGATGACAGTGCTGTTTTGCTGTTGTCAATAATAAAAGATACAATGTATTTTAGGACTTTTCCTGATAATTTAATGGCATCTTTATAGGATATAAAGGGAAACTTTGTGATAATTTTATTACGAAAATTGCATATGAATTTTAAAATGACATCCCTAAGATGTGTTTTTGTTATGACTATAGGAAAGTTTGTTATGGTTACAGTTTCACAAGGTTTCTTATCAGTCTATATCTCATCTCATCTGGTGAAAAATATATTTTATACTGTTAATAATTTTGTTTCATGTAAGACAACAAATATTCATGGTGCTTTAAATATTCATCATGTTTTTTTTAGGGTGTTTTTTTTTTCCCTATATTCATTGCACTTTCAATATTCATGATATAAAGACTTGAGATTTTTAAAAAAATAGATATAGAAGAAACAGAAAAAAATGAATTCATTATAAGTTAGAAATTTTTTTGACAGGTAATATTATCATGTATGAATGGTTGCAAGCAGAATATAATTTGAACAATAAGGCTTAGGTTGTATAGAATACAAACATTAACCCATTACTCCATGTCCATTTTGTGAAAAATGGCTGTTTTCATTGAAAAACCTCCTGTTACAAGTTCAAATTGCTATGAAACTATAAAAAAATGCTTCAATACTGATCAATTTTGGCACAAATATTAACTAGACCAAAGCCTTTGTAACAGCATGCTCAGTCTTAAATTTCTTATTACCATGGCAATGAGGGGACATCTCAAAATTGTCAAAAATCACTATTTTGCATAGATTTTTTCCATCAAAACTGATCTCAAAGAGCAGCAACTTCTCGGTGGAATGGGTCAAAGGCTTTTCAGTGTTTGTAACACCTTACCACTTTTAGCCTCTCACAAGTCCAAAAAAAGTAATCACTTCTTTTAACAAGAAGGGTGAAAGTAAGTTGAATTGCATTGATATGAGTAAAGTGATAACAGATAATGATGAAAAATATTGGAATTAACCAAAATCGAGTTTTTTTTTTCAAGTAAAATCATGGCCTCACATATAATTTTGAAAAAAAAACTGTTGTTTTGTGGCATTTTTTTTATATTTTTCATTAATAAACAGCCATGAAATATGTCAAAAGTCCTTGTAGCAAAATTTTAATACAACACAATTTCTTTCATTGGTTCAAATAAGAAATATCTCATAGATTTGCAGTATTTTCATATTATGTATCATTTCAGGAAGGATCATTAGAACAGGCTATGATGGATGCATTAATAAATGATCGTGTGGATTTCGTCAAACTTCTGCTAGAAAACGGTGTACATATGCAGAGCTTCCTAACTATACCACGTCTAGAGGAACTTTATAATACTGTATGTTTATTGTCTTTATGAAAGTAAAATATAAAAGTTGCTTTGACTGCTATTTTAAAGAAGCTAAACTTTGTTTCCCCTAAAATAAAGATTCACATACCCATGTATGAGTCAGCTAGTGATAACCATGAAATGGTGATTAAGCTTTCTTTCAAAATGCAATGTAAAAGAATCCTAAATTTCATATAATCTTAAATCAAAGTAGTCTTAAAAGAATATTAAAGTTTAGTTTGTAAATCACTTTTTAATTTATAACAGTAAATAAAAGCCCTTCTCTCAAATAACCACTGTTGTAAAATCTTACAATTATTGATGCCTTGTTGTAACTTGACATCAGTACGAGATACATGGAATGTTATGCTACATGATTGCATATTTGCTTTTGGAGCATCTACAGTTAATACAAATCAGTTTAATGTATTATAAGATAAACTAGATAATTTTAATGCAACAGCTGTGATACAGAAATTGTACTTATACTGGCTTACTGAATAATGCAAGATTTTTATATTTTACAGAGACAGGGACCTTCAAATACTCTACGATATCTAGTCAGAGATGTCAGAAAGGTATTATAACATATTTCTTTTGATCTTATCTAAATATTACTAAAACTAGCATATCTCCAAATGAAGACACTTAAGATTGAGAAATTTTGTCAAAATAAGCAACAAAAAAAACTCTCTTTAGACACAAGGTAGCAATATGGTTTAAAATTCTGACCGATTTTGATATTGAATACATATTGATATCTATACATTTCTTAAACTTTTAAAACATGTTTCTAAGGTTTGAATTTTTGAATATTTGATTTCTGAACAGGATGCATTATAAATTGAAGCTGTTTTGATCAAGGTATTGTGTTGTGTCATAAATTTTATACATATTTGACATAAAAGTTACTAATCATTATGAACAGTTAAAATGATCAAATAGTTCACTAGTAGATTTTGATGTAATCACCTTAGTTCACGAAGACCTTTATAGTTCTTAACTTCTTGTACTAGTTGATATGATATTTAGAACAAATTAAGAGTACAGAGCTTGAAATAGAAATAAGTTTTAATCAAGTTAAACTCACTCTTCGGTTCTTGTCATTTTTGAAGGACAGTCATGTAGGGCATTTAAAACAGTAATAAAGTTGGAAAAAATGTATTCAGTTAAGATTTTTGTTGGAAATTTTCTTGGTTTTCTTTTGTTTGCAGCATATATTAATGGTAAAACAGTGTATGTAAATCCATGTTTGCTGTGACTAAAGAATATTAGAACATATATCTAATTTCAGCAGTCATTTTATGCACTCCTTAATTTATTTTCTTACTGTTTTTCGTGAACAACACCAGGTTTGCACAATTTGGAATTATTTTAAAAAAAACAAAACATGAAAATTAGGTATTACATTTATTTGTGAGAAAGAAAGCCAAATTTATATATTAATTTTTCATGTTCCACACAATGGAGTCTGTAGAATAGGTATTATTTCTGAACTATTGAGCACAGGTGGGGGTCCTAAACAAATTGTATAAAAGGTGTCATAGCAAGACATTTTTGTGTGTTATTGTCTCTTAGAGCAATTCCAAATTCAAGTTCACTTGAGTGTTTGGGAGTGTATATTATTGACACTGTTAGTTTCTTTTTTTAATGCTTTTAAAAATCTCTGTGTTTCCCGTCTCGTTATCTTATGTCCCAGTTAAAATGTAGATAATTTGCAATCTTATCCCTGGAATGAGCACTCTCAAAAATACCTGTGTTAAGATATCTTCTATTTAACTAATGATACTAACAGTTTACCATGTAACAGTTGTTTTTCTCTGCTTTTAAAGAATTAATTTTTTTTCAAATCATTTTGTATTCTATAATATGAATTCTTTGGTAAATTTAGCAATGTCTTATTAATTTTAATACATATTCTATAATAATTATAAAAGTGCTGTGTATTGGATTTACTTTGTATGAATATTATTTATTACATGCTTTTCGGTGTTTTATAGAAATATATCAGTGATATAAAACTGGTAATTTCACTGTTTGAAACAGTGAAATTACCACTTTGATAATTTCACTGTTTTGAATTTAAGCCCCTTACGTTGTTTCAGTGAAATACCAGCGTGCACAGTACTGGGAACCAACTTTATAACGTGACGTCGTAAATGACGTCACGTTGTATTATTATTTGGCGCGCTTTTCATTCAGTATTAGGTGTAATGTCTTTTTAAAACGTTTCCTTGCATATAATAAAAAGAAAATTTGTTTAGTTTAGTGTAAGATCGAAATATATTTCACCTTGTGAACACCAAAAGTTCATATTTCAGTCGTGGCTGCGCCACTCGTGAAATATACCTTTTGGTGCTCACTCGGTGAAATATATTCCGATCTTACACTGAACTAAACAAATATCCTCTATATAATCGGAACAACTTAATAAGACAAACTTCTTTTTGTAATTATGTCTTTAATGCTGTTTTAATTTAAACAATTTATGAAATTGATACTGGACCAAATCAGCTTATATAACAGTGGGGTATCTATGTCATTGAGTTAGATTTTGCCCTTTGTATATTAATTTACTTTGAATGAAAAAAGAAAATAAAAACTATTTGTACATTTATTTCTTTGGGATATGTCCCCTTTTAGGTTTGGTAGAGCCTCCTCTTCATTACTTTGTAATTTAAAAAAATAAAAAATAAAAAAAAAATTCAATCTAATTTTTTACCAATTTTTAATCTTTTTATTTATATTATAAGATATAGATATCTTTGTTTGATACTAAATGATTGTGTTGTGTTTATTCCAGCACTTGCCAAGTGGGTACCGGTATACATTGTTAGACATAGGTCTAGTTATACAACATGTGATGGGCGGTGCATTCCGAGCTTTATACTGCAGGAAAAGATTCCGACAAAAATACAATGCTTTAAAACGTACAGTAAGTATAACAGAGTATGCTCATATCAACGGCAGAATTTGTGATATCATTAAAACTGATAACTTATATCCAGCCAATGCATTTAAATGTAAGAACTTACATGAAGGTCAATTAACTGCTTACTGTTGTGGAAATAAGGTAAAAATAGATGTCAAATTGTCCAAAAAATACAAAATTAAACCACTGTAGAAACGAAAGAAATCAAGATTTGCAAAAGGAACCCATATTTTAAAAATTTTTTAGATTTTCAAAATTTTGGGAAAAAGTCTTTTTGTTTCAAAATTTTTGGTTTTTTGTTTTATTGTCATGCATTTACTCATGTTTTTAAATAAATAAATAATTTGGTATTTTTTATCATGAAAAAAAAATGATTTTGTCAAAGTCATTTCAAAAATAAATTTTGCACTTTAAAACCCAGATTTTCATTTACCCCCAGTCAGGGGGGGATTTTAAATAAAAAAATTTTTATGCCATGGGTTTAAAATTTAAAATTCCCTTTAAAAGGAAGTCTCAAAGCAAGATAAAAGACTGTTCTAAAAAGGGCAAAATTTTTATATTAAAGGGGCTTTCTCTTTTTGATTTTGGGGAAGGGAAACAACATCGATTGGTTCTTTTTTAAATTTTGTGTTTTGGGAAAAGGATTCAAAAAAATACCCATTTTTAAAATAAACGGGATTTAACCCTATAGGGTGAATTTTTTTTTGGAAAAAGAGTTCCCCAAATTTGTTTGAAGTTTATACTAAAGGGAGTTATCATGGATTTTTCTTGATTTTATTATCTTGAGTTGTCATTCTTAGCACAGTTGAATGGAATTTCTTATGAATATAAGTATGACTATTGGAAAAGAGTTGAGGAAGAACACAGCCTTTATGTATAACAACATATGCACAAATTTAGTTGCCATATTCATATTCTATAAAGTCCAAAACTCAATTTCAGTTATTGCGGGTGTTCAACCTCAAAACTCTGTGAACAGTTTTTTATCAGGGAAACCCAAATTTCTAAAAAAAGTCCTTTATTTTACGGGGGAACATCTGCAAGCAAATTAGGTCAGTTGGTTCGGAAATACTACTTAGTCAAATACCAAAAAAAGCAGAGGAGTTTTTCCCCCAAACCCGTTCCTGACCTCTGTTTGGGTTGTTAATGAAAAAAGGAGCTATGGCTTGTTTAGGGTGGCAACAGGCAAAGAGGCATGGAAAAAGGGAAAATAAATTTTTGGGTTTTTGTGTGAGACTCTCTGTTTACAAGCTTAAAAAAGCTCCCAAATTTTAACCTTTAAAATTTGGGTTTGGTCACCCTTACACAGTAAGTTTAGTTCCCAAGTATGGGTTCGTTAACATAAGGGGGTCAGTTTACAAAAGTAAGGGGGTTTCCCTTACACAGTAAGGGGTTTAGTTTAAACTAGTGCAAGTTAGTTTTAACAGTAAGGGGTCAGCACACGTATGAGGTCAGTTTTACACAAAAAGGGGTAGTTTCACAGTAAGGGGTTACTTAAAAAGTAATTGGTTATTTACAAAAGTGCAATTTAAAGTTTTAACGGGTTTTGGGGTATTTTACCGGGTATGGGGGTCACCCTTCCCACATATGGGGTGGGTTTTACACAGTAGGGGGTCAGCTTACACAGATAAAAGTAAAGCTTCCGAAAAGGGGTTTGTTTCCCCAGTAAGTGGTTAGTTTTCAAGTGCAAGTTAGTTTAAACACAGAAGAGGGTTTGACAAATTACTTTTTCACCCTAACTAGAGGTCATTTTAAACACAGTTTTAGGTCGGGTTTAACAGTTGGGGTCAGCTTAACTTTTAAAAAGTCAGTTAAAGATTTTTAAACATTATGAGGTATTGAAAATTTTTCCCTTTTTTTGGGCCTCTCCCTTTTTAAAAGTTTTTGAAAAGGGAATGTTTCATAAAAAAAATTCCCAAAGGTATACCCATTCCAAATTAAAGTTTGATATAAATTTTTTTTTTTACGGGTTTAAAATTTAATAAGAGAAAATTTTTGAAAAAACAAAACCTTAGTCACTAAAATTATTTTAAAATAGTTCTTTGCTTTTTTAGTGACTTCAGTTAAATTCCTTTGAAATCATGTATTGTAATTGTCCCTCTTTTTTTGAAAATACATATTCATCACTGTATTTTAAAAATTGTCATTTCACTAGGTTTTTTTGTTTTTTTTTTTTGCAAATAATACAATAAGAACATGTTTGAAAATCTGGCAGGAACCAGTTTCCGGACGAATACCAGTTTCCGGATAAATGATTATAACGGCTTAATTTTGGCTTTATTGATGATGATCGGTATTATATGTCATGAAGATGCTTGGTTTGATTATTTGAGAAAATAAACTTCCTTCCAAGTTGATACATCATTTAAAATTTCGTGAGGATATCTTACCTGTGTTTTAAAACAGCATTATATACCTTTGGGGCATGTAATATTGTTCTGCGCATGCGCAATTTTTGTTTATTTCGGGATATAATTTGGTAGCAATTTAATGCACAATGTACTTCATTCGAAGTTCATTGGTGTTATTCCTCAGAGCTAAATCTGTAATGTATCGGAAAACGGTGTTTAGCTAGGTTTACTCCATTTTCGCATTTTAAATTTGCGCCTTTAAACACAAAAATACCCTTTTCATTTTTTCAGTCTTTTTTGGAACCCCATATTTTGATCGTTTTTTTCCTATCAAAACTTTTTAGAAAAATAGCTTATTTTATAAAAAACAAAGGGTGAGAAAAAAAATTTTTTTTAAAATATTAAAAGTAATTATCATTTTTAAAAACATAACAAATAGCAGTTTAAAATTATGCCCGGGGAAAAATTTGGTTTTGCAAGAGTGAAACAATTTAATTTTTGGATAAACCAAAATTTAAAACCTTATTTTGTACTTTGGTTAGTACAGGCAGTTTTAAATTGTGTTTTGGACTAGTTAGAGTCGGGTTTTTTGGTATGTATTTTATTAAGGGATTTTTATTTTTAAAAATTTATAAAATTTAAAAAAAAACTCGAAACCCTGCCCGGAAACGGGTTCCCTCCCCAGAATTAATGAATGAAGAACACTAAAAAATGTTATCATTATGAAAATTTTTTAAGGGGAAAGGGTTTTTTCTTATAAAATTGTGAAAAATGATATTAACCATTTTAAAAATTATAGGGCCCTTGATTTTTTGCAGTTTTTTAAATTATTTTAAAAATTTTGGTTATATTACATTATTAAGTTTTTTTTTGATTTTTTACCCTTTAAACAATGGCAAAGGTTTAAAAAAAACCCAAAAATTTATCACAAAATGAAAAAAGGGTTTTTCCTATGCATTATATTTTACGGGCCCTTGAGGGCCATGTAAGTTTATAAAAAGGGATGGACATGAGGCGATCATGATAAAAATTTAAGAGGGGGAAAAGATAAAGAAAAGTTTACGAAAAATATCCCTTGTAAGTTCAAGCCCAAAAAAAATTAAAAACATTCTACATTTTGGTTTAGAAATTTTAAAAATCCAATAACTTTCCAAATTTTAAAAATTTTTCCCAAACCCCAATAACACCCAAAATTTTAAACATTTTCAAACCCCAATAACACCCAAATCTTAAAAATTTTTTTAAACCCCAAAATAAACCCAAAATTTATTAATTTTTCAACTCAAAAAACCCCAAGGTCTTAAAAAATTTTAAAAAACCAAAAATAAAAATCTTTTTCCAAAAAAAACACCCAAAATTTAAAAAAGAAAAATTTAAAAACCAAAAAACCCCAAAATCTTACTCCATAAAAAATCCAAACCCTAAAATTTTCAAATTTCCCCCAAAAAAAACCCCAAAAAGGGTTTTAAATTTTCAAAAAAAAAAAAAACCTTTCAATTTACCCCAATAACACCCAAAATCTTAAAACTTTTTTCAAACCCCCAAAACCCAAATCTTACCCCCAAAAAAACACCCAAAATTTAAAACATTTTCAAACTCAAAAAAATACCCAAATCTTAAAATTTTTTCCCCAAACCCCAAATAAATCAAATTTATTTCCAAAAAACCCCAAATCTTTAAAAATTTTTAAAAATCCATAACACCCAAATTTTGGGAACATTTGCAAACCCAAAACACCCAAAGGGCCCAAAAACAAAAAGTGGGGATTTTGGTTTAGGGGTTTATGGTGTTTTCCCTTCACCCCAGGGGTTGGGGGTTTGTAAGCCAAAATTTGGGATACAAAAGGGAAATTTGGTTCAAAAACCTTAAAAAGGGTTTTTTATCCCCCCCCAAAAAATTTGGGCGGGATATAGAAAATAGTCTCCGGACCTTCTTTCCTTTCCGTCCGCCCTTTCCCGCCCAACTTTTTTGCCCGTGGAAAATTTTAAAAGTATTTGATTATCAATTTTAAAAATTTTAAATGGGGGGATAGTTTAAAAATTGAGGGGGAGTGATGAAAAAATAAAATCAAATTTGGGAAATGTTTTTGATTAAATTTCCCCTTTTGTTTTTTTTAAAAAAATGTTTTGTCCAGAGAAAAGCCCCAAAAACTTGAGATATTAACATGAAACTTCATTAAGGGTGCTTAGATCTCATTTCGGGAGGTGTGCAGTCCCACAAGAAGGGAAAAATTCTTTTAAAAATTTTTGAGTTTTTCCCTTTGTTTTTTTTCCTTTCCCAAATTTTTCCCCTGAGTGGGGGCAAAACTCAAAAAAGTGTTTGAGATTTTCAACATGAAA
Organism: Ruditapes philippinarum; assembly: GCF_026571515.1. NCBI lineage: Eukaryota > Metazoa > Mollusca > Bivalvia > Venerida > Veneridae > Ruditapes > Ruditapes philippinarum. Next base: position 114,892 of record NW_026866216.1, on the reverse strand, counting down.
TGTAAGGGGGGATAGTTTCTTTTTTGAGGAGGTTTGTTGTGCGCAAGAATGATAACTCTTCTCTATACAATTTTTGAGTTATTGCCCTTTGTTTTTTTTTTCATGCTATTTTGTCCAGAGCTTATCTGAAAAAGTATTTGAGGTATCAACTTGAAACTTCAAAGGTGGATGGATCTCATTGAGGAGGAGTGCAGTGCTTAAGAATGATAACTCTACCCTGCATTATTTTTGAGTTATTGCCCTTTGTTATTTTTCAAAATTAATTTTTGTCCAGAGCATAACTCAAAAAGCCTTTGAGATATCAAAATGAAACTTCATAGGTGCATAGAACTCACTCAGGAGGTGTGCACTGCACAAGAATGATAACTCTACCTTTTATAATTGTTGTGTTATTGCCCTTTGTTCTTTTTCATACTAATTTTTCAATTCAATTTTTTTCTCAAAAAGTATTTGAGGTATCAACTTGAAACTTCATAGGTGGATAGATTTTACTGAGGAGGGATGCAGCACACAAGAATGATAACCTACCCTGCATTATTTTTCAGTAATTGCCCTTTGTTATTTTCAGCCATCAGTATTCACATAGGTTTCAAATCTGTAATCACTATAGCCATCAGTTTTCATTACCAAAAGACCTCTTAAAATGGAATTATTCCGCTCTACTACATATACATTCTTCCAATGAGCAAACACATTCGGGGGGGGGGATGGCCATGTTGACATGGCTCTTGTTCAAATTAGATTAGATAAATATTTTAGCCATGAAATTAATAACTTGTTTTCCTGATTGGGATTTTTTATATAAATTTTCATTCACTCAGAAGGTTGTTCTCTTTCTGTAAGTGTTTGCTGCATGGATTTTTTTGTAAGCAGAGAAAAGTTTTTTATCTTAATGTTGTTTGAAGCCTTGATATGTTTGACATTAAGATTTCAAGTGCTTTAATTTGGTTTTTTTTTTGTCTATTTTCCCCCACAGAGAGTTTCAGACTTTAGCACTGGAATTATTAGAGCATTGCTATAAGACAGATGATGATTATACCCAACAACTGCTCACCTACGAGCTGAAGAACTTCAGTGACCAGACATGTCTTAGTCTCGCAGTAAATGCTAACCATCGTGAGTTTATCGCACACGCCTGCTGTCAACAGTTACTCAATGACATGTGGATGGGAGGATTGAGGATGAGGAAAAGTACAAGTTTAAAGGTATGCTCAGTCATTATGAACCTTTAATCAAGAATGTTAACAGGAGTGGGGAGAATAATTAATCTAGACACTGATTTAATAACATGTAAGTAAGTAAGTAAGTAAGTAAGTAAGTAACGACTTTATTTTATGAGGCTAACACATTCAGTTTCCCGATCTTCCATGCGGGCCTCAGTATATACAAAACAACATAAAATACAATCACAATCAACATTTAGACAACATAAATATGTACATTAAACATCATATCAATACAATAAATAAGTAAACAATTTTTTCTTCTTACATAGAGAAGTGACATTTTCATAACTTCAGCATGGAAAGTATATGTTTTTGAAACAATATGTACAAAAAATTAGTTAGAAAATTGCCACTGGATATAGGAGGATTGAAATTTCCTCAGGGTATCAGAATTTCGAATATGGATTGGTATGCTGTTCCATACCACAGGACCAGAGTAATTAAATGATTTTCTAAAAAATTCTGTTTTTGGTTTGGGTACAGTTAGTTTTTCATTTTGTATAGATCTTAAGTTAAAGTCATGTTTGTCATTTATTGTTTGGAATTTATTTTTCATATAAATAGGGAAGGATGGTTCATTTATAGATTTATACATGAGGATTGCCTTTTTGTACATAATTCTTTGATCAAAGGACATCCAATTTAATTCTTTAAATAGAATATTTGATGGGGTATCAAAACTTTTGTCTAAAATAATTCTTGCAGCTCTTTTTTGAAAGTTGACAATTTGCGAAAGTAATTCACTACTGCAGTTTCCCCAAATAGTGCAACAGTAGTCAATATGTGGCAAAATATAAGCATTAAAAAAGAGTTTTCTGGAGTGGAGATCAAGGTACTGTTTGATTCTAAGAAGCAAATAGAGCTGTGAATTGCATTTTTTAATAATATTAAAAATTTTTGAATTTGTGTTTTCCATTTAAGATTTTTGTCAACCTGGACTCCTAGCAGTTTTTCAGTGTCTGTAAATTCTATCTCTTTGTTTTGAAGGTGCAGAGTAGATGAAGCAGTATTTTTTGATTTAGTACTTTTTAAAGAGAAATTTATGGCCTTAGTTTTTTGTGCATTTAATATCATTGCATTTTGCCTACACCATGTGCTAACACTATCAAGATCTGTTTGAAGATTATAATTCATTTCCGTTAAAGTACTTCCAGTAGAAGTAAGGGAAGTGTCGTCTGCAAACATATCGGTAGTTGACTGTTTAACATGAAGATGGATGTCATTTATGTATATCAAAAATAGTAGGGGCCCAAGGACTGAGCCCTGAGGCACTCCTGAGACAACTTCGGCTGGTTCAGATAAAACACCAGACACATTGACTTTTTGTGACCTGTCTGATAGATAAGATGTACTTTTATTTCTTAAACTACGGGTTTAAATCACATACCTCATCAGGTTGCTAGCTCTTGCCAGGTTTCTAGTTACTTATGAGGTAGAACCTTGTAACATGATAAAAATAATTACCTTTATACATGAAAAATGATTTTTAAAGAAAATTTCCATTGGGAAGAAGCCTTTTATAAACTTCTTTAATATGAGGTGAACAATCCCTGATAAAATTAGAACCTTGTTATAGATCAGGTCTTTTATGCATCTGTATTTTAGTATGTTAAAATTCAAGGTCTGTGATATAACTTCTTTGCCCCTTACTTTTGTGGGTTGGAATTTCACCAAGAAAATTCATTTCTTTTTTAGTTAAAAAATACATGTATGTATAGAAAGCTGTGTATAAATTTAAAATCAGAGAGGGTTGTTGTTGTTTTTGTGAGATTTTTCTCACCCAGTGAAAGCTAGAAAGTCACCATGCATGCCTTATACAGTTTTGTTATATTTTAATTTTCAAAATTGCTAGAAGGGACATTTGTGCAGTCTCCCAGGGTCTGTACTTACAACTTTTGGCAGCTTAATTTTATGATTTTTATGGTAAACTATTGATGGACAGTTACATATATAAAATAGGACAAACTTAAATATGGTAAGGGTTATATACAAAGAAGCAAATATAAATAATTGTTATCTTAATATTTATATGTCAATTCAATACTTGAACATGCTGAGACTCCTTTAACATTAATTGGAAATAAGTTTGAGTATTAATACGGAAATAATGTCAGATATTATGTTTATTTCAGGTGTTATTGGGTATATTTTTCCCTCCCTATATCCTAGCAATGGAGTTTAAAAGTAAAGAGGAGTTACAACTTATGCCTCAGACAATGGAGGAACATTTAGATGAGCTGGATAGTGAATTAAGTGGTGATGATAACCTGTCTGTCAGCTCATTCGAGGATGATCAGGTGAATAATCTTATACATTATTAGTTATTAAAATGTATGACTGGTTCTATGGTCCTATAGTACTGGTAACTGATTGAAGGTTTGCCCAGGAACGGAGCTGGTTAAACGGTGCTCTGGTAAATTAAACGTGGCTTACTGGAGTGTAAACTTCCAGTAACACCACCAGATTTACCTCTTATAAATTGTTACTATCGAAAAAAGATTTATAGATTTCCTCTCTTAAATTGTAATTTACTTTAATAGATTTATAATTATTATCTCTTATGAATTGTTATTATCCAAAATTTATTTATAGAATGATGCATGTAATTAATTAATTAAATAAATAGTTCCCCTTTATAGATTCATTACATATACATTGTAATCCCTGAATAAAAAACATTTTCAAAGACGGGGCGTCCCTGGCCGAGTGGTTAAGGCCATTGACTTCAAACCACATGCCCCTCACCGCTGTGGGTTCGAATTCCGACAGGGACTTTGGATTTTTTCATATGAGGAAGCTATCCCACAAGCTTACTGAACGTCTTTGGTTCTACTTAGGTGCACTTTCATGCCTGAAATTATGCACGGAAGGGCACCCGAGGTCTTCCTCCACCAGTGAAGATGGAACAGAACGTCGTGCTATGACCTATACTGTGTCAATGTCACGTAAAACCCAAAACAAAAAAACAAAAAAAAAAATTTAAGACAATACAGCTAGATAATACTGATGTCTTTCTATATTTTCAGAATGCATATGGGGATGAGATAGAGTCAAGTTTTGCTACATGCCCTGTAAATAGTACAGCTATAGTAAAGGAGAATGGCATGTTTATGGGAGACAATAGTATGTACTCTAACCATGTATACAAGAAGAAGAAAAGTCCTCTTCGACTTGGCAAGAAAATATATGAATTCTACAACGCACCAATTACAAAATTTTGGTTCAATACAGTAAGTTTCTGAAATAGTTGTCATTTTTCAAAAAGTTTGTTGTTTCTTACAAATGCCTCTTATTTTTTGCGGTCAAGTGTTTTCTGCCCGGCTATCAATTTTTCAGCTGGAATTATTTGAGGCAGAGTTGCTGAGTGGGTTAACTTGTCAGACTGCTAATCTAGGATTGCTGGCCACATGGGTTCACAGTCAAATGATGAATTTTTAGGAAACTTAATGATAACTTATCATATTAAATTTGAAGAGGTGCATTTTGTGATTCTCATACATATTTCATTTCATTCAAAGGCTAACATTAGCGGCCAAGATATTCTGAGGTTATTCTTCTTATGTTTCTTATATTGGGCAGGGAAAGAAAGACCTAATGAAAAATTTACTCCACTCATATAACAGCAGCATAGGCAGTCTGATCAGTACCCATGCTGTTTGATATCAGTTTCTCTACTGGTAATCGGGTTGATTACGGAACAGCATGGATCCTGATTAGACTGTGCGGATGCGCAGGCTGGCCTGGATCTATGCTGGTCGCAAAAACACTATGTTGGTTTTGTTGGTATAGCTGCTCATATATACATACTCATAGTATACTTTAACTCTGTATTATCACTGCATCTCTTTTATCAATGTATTTCAAATATTTTGTAATATGTGGTCATGTGTAATATAAAACTTGAAAATCTTTGACAAACTTGAAAATCTTTGACAATTTCAACAAAAAAAGCAATGGTTACAGTAAATTTGTCTACTTCACACTAAATATAATGTGAATTTTGTTTTGTAAAAGATCACCATTGAAACTTAATGCAGACATGGTGAAAAGATAGGCCAGTCATTCAATGTTCCAGGTTAATTCATTTACTGACATATTTCTTAAATATTTGATATCTCAGCAGTGCTTGTACCTATACACTTTCTTGTTTCTTTGAATGCTTGGTATCTAACCTGTTACAATGCAATCATAACAATAACATTATTTTATGTATTATTTTTCAGATTTTTTACTTTGTGTTCCTGTTTATGTACACATATATTGTGTTAGGACAGACATTACCTAAACCAAGATGGCAGGAGTATTATGTCATGGTTTACATCGGTACATTAGCCATGGAAAAAATACGACAGGTGAACATTATTTTACATTTTTTATTGTAATATGATAAATGTAGTTTTACCAATTTTCCTGTCATGTGCGGGAAAACAGTCTTCTGACAAGTGATTTTGTACCATAGATGAAAACCGCCTCCGTGGTCAAGGGGTTAGAGTCGATGACTTCTAATTCAGTTACCTCTCTGGTGAAGGTTCAATCCCCGGGAGATGCTTTGGTAGTTGTGCACAGAGGAAGGTAGTCTAGTACTGATGTAACTCTCCAGGAATGATGGTTAGGAAATTATCCGCCTATATGACTGAACTACTGGGAAAAGGCGTAAAATGAAACAAACAAACAAACAAACAATAGATGAATGTTTTTGTTATTTTTTTCTGAAGTCAGGATTTTCATATTTCCTGAAGCCCTTATATTTCTTGTAGATATATATAAAAGGAATGCTAAATATAGGACTTACAGGATTTAAAAAAAAATATAACTGCACCAAATCATGCTTACTTGTATACCAACAATAAAACGATGGTTGTCAGTGAAAGGTTATTGGAACATTTTTTAAGAATTGGAAAACATGCTGTGCCTAGGAATCCAAACTACCAAAATGAAGATAATGTTAATGCTTTTCTGACATGATTGAGGTGATCTAATATGGCCTTTATTTGAAGGTCATCAAAATGTAGTCTCTTTGTAAAGAATGATTTGTATCTAACATTATTTCAGGTAGCCCATTGGTTTATTTATCATACTGAACTTTGGTACACAGAAATTGCTGGGGTTGAAATTGTGGGTCACCTTAAGGTTATGAACACTAATTTTAAGTCTTATTTTGTGAAGAAGTAAGTTATTTTGAATGTCATGGACATCAAATATTTTATAAACTTTGGAGCTCAAAGAATAACTCCTCTAATTGGACCTAATTCTTCTCTTCTACATGACTTTTTCTAGTAATTTATATCAGTTGAGCAATTCAGGGCCATCATGAATCTCTTGTTTTATTGACATTGTTCATATGCCTCATTGAATAAAATACAGTGATAAAAGAAGAAATTTGATTTGTTGTCATACAAGCAGGAAATAACTTCATTGTGTTACTCAAATATCCCTTTGATTGTACTCTATAAACATGCATGAACACACTAGAAATGTCATAGTGTTTTTTTAATTGTTTTTTTATTTACTTGCCTGTTATCAGGTGCATGTAGTTAAAAGCTTATTTAAATGAACCCAAATGAACTTTGTTAAACAGAATCACTCTGATAGAACATGTTGTTATTTAATGGAGTATGAATGCAGTGTGGGGAGTGTTTCAAGATTTTGATGGGGGAGTGGGAAGCACATCCATGCAACCATATTTTTCCAGTGGTCTTCATGTTTATGTTTCATTTATTTTAGTGGTGTGCTCAATTTTAAGTTTGTCTGGGTTTTTTTTTTAAATGTCAAGTTACTCTGATTATTTTATTGTTGTCAGGCAAAAAACTTTTATTTTGCCCATGATTAAAACATTTTAATATCTTGGTGCTCTATTATTAATATTGAAATCCATGAATCTGACACTGTACTACATTTTAGTCGTTGATTAAAGATAGTAAGAAACAATGGCAAAATGGTAGATTTACGTACATTGTACCATAATAATGTTCTGAATTCTTTTATATTGAAATTTGAAATGAGTTTCAAACGAAAGTGAACATTTTCCTATATGTCAGCATTGCATACTGTAGATATTGATTAATACATTGACCAGTTTTTAAAACAATTGATTTATAGGTACATGTGTATATACAGTGTTTTGTTATACTTGTTTTGTTCTATCAAGCTTTAAGTTCTTTTAATCTTACAATGGGTACAAACAGAAAATATTACAATACAAAACACGATACAATTTTACACCTATTGTTATGTAAACCATTTTCATTGTCAGTGAAATTGAGAATCAACAAGGTTAAAGATTTTGTTATCTAGTAAAGTGGCTAAATTTTCTTTATCTATTATTGTAAATGCTATATATTGATTGCCTTGCTCTTATTGGTTGATGGAACTACTTCCATAAGCAAATAAAAACACATTAGCTCTGGAATATTTGTTTTGAAATGTCTATAGGTTTTTTGTTTCACATAATTTATAAGTCTATACCCACATTGTTTCATATTGAATAAAGCACTTAGTATGTCTTTGAGAAATTCTTTCAGTAAGTACAATCGCGTAAACAAAAGGTTTCCAGGATGGACAGAAATGTTTGAGCTACTTGACAGAATTATTCAATTCTCTTTCCTCACATTGATTATTCATATTAGACAATGAAGTGAATTAAGTTGATAACAAATTATTATTCTTCATATTCTCTCTTACTTTATGATGCAATATTTATTCAAATGAAAATAAAAAAGCTTGAAAAACATTGAGCCCTTTCCATGGTTAATATCTTAGATAGACTTGTTCATCTGCCAATATGGGTAAAACCATTCATCCTTATAAATTCTGACAGAATTGCAAATGGTGAAGACCATGATCTATCTATTTTTCTTCCGTTAATGTCAAACCCCTCGCAGGGAGGTAGACATGTATAATCTAATGGAACAAATTTGCCAGCTGATCTTGGTCTTCACTGGTTTTATGGGTAGATAAAGGGTTAAAGACAGTTTCAAACTGCTCCGCAACTTCAGAATTAAACTTGTGGCAAAATTCTGTCACAAGTTCTTTTCCTGTTCTTATTTGGTGGCATTTGTCTGTAACAAATTTTATTCTTGTTGTAACAAATGATTCTACCTAGTGTCTAATGTCTTTGAAAAAGACATTCATTTTGTCTTTGTTTAATCTTATTGTTGCATGTTTGCAAAGAATTATAAGATTCCTGTACTTTAGGTAGGTATATGAAGTATCACAGTGAATTTGCGATTGATTACGGTATTTCAAAAGTGAAATGCAATCTGTAAAGTTGTAAACATTGTTGTGTTGTCTGGGTGACCGGCTTCATGTCAGATGCGTCATGAAAAAAACCAACATAGTGCGTCTGCGATCAGCATTGATCCAGACTAGCCTGCCCATCTGCGCAGTCTGATAAGAATCCATGCTGTTTTCAGTCTCTCCACTTGTAATAGAGGTGGTAAGTGAAGAGCATGGAACCTGATCAGACTGTGTAGATGCGCGGGCTGGGTTGGATCCATGCTGGTCCCAATTGCACTCTGTTGGTTTTGTCGTGACGCGACTCATATATTGTTACAGATGTAAATTATCTTATTGTCAGTCAGGTCATGTTTTTATGTGGTGATTGTCTTGTAGACATGTCAAAGATTTTCATCGTGATTATCTTGTTGACTATTGTCACAGATTGTAGTCAAGTTCAATTTAAAATCATCTTCATGACTGTTTTATGTTGTCACAGATATGTTTTGATGTTTCTTGTTGTCATTATCTTGTTGACTGTTTTTATGTTGTCAATGGTTCTTGAGATTATCTTATTGACTTCTTATGTTGTTGTCATTATCTTGTTGACAGTTTTTATGTTGTCAATGGCTCTTGAGATTATCTTATTGACTTCTTATGTTGTTGTCATTATCTTGTTGACTGTTTTTATGTTGTCAATGGTTCTTGAGATTATCTTATTGACTTCTTATGTTGTTGTCATTATCTTGTTGACTGTTTTTATGTTGTCAATGGTTGTTGCCATTATCTTGTTGACTGTTTTTATTTTGTCAATGGTACTTGGGATTATCTTTTTGACTTCTTATGTTGTTGTATTATCCTGTAGTCTGTTTCTTTGTTGTCACAGTTTCTTGATGTTATTATCTTGTTAACTGGTCTTATGATGACACAGGTTGTAGTTGTAATTATCTTGTTGCCTTTATTTATGATGTCACAGGTGTAAGTGGTGATTGTCTTGTTGAAGAGTATTCTTGACTTGTACAACACAGAAATCCTGAAAAATATTTAACAGTCAAAGTAACACAAAGTCTTGTCAATTAAAAATTAGCTGAACAGAATATTATGGTTATGATTTACAGCATGAAAAAGAATATTTAAAGACCTATCGTAACCACATTTTGTTCTTGTTATAATTTATTTCATGCAAATGCACACTAACATCATAAGTATACTATTAAAGTGACAGTTTTGCCCACGTCTTAAACACTATTCTCGCAAGTAAAATCAATCTATTTTTAAATCCTTTTCCATTAAGGATGGCTTATGAGAAGAGATCTTTTAAGACCAAAATGTAATGATCAACTGAGATTCTGTTAGCATACTAGAAAATATTTTAAGTTTATCAGAAGGAAAAACATTTCATTTCATTGCAGGTTTTAAGATTTTTTTTTTCAAGGCAATTTACTTACTGCTGTCTCTTTGATTTTGGACTGGTAAAATATTTAAATATAAATGGATCAAGGCAAAAAGAGACAGTTTTGGCTTACATGAACCACTTGATCACTTTGTTTTGGCCTAGACTGCTTGTCCTTAATTTGGTACAACATGTAAGTAAGAATCAGATATTGTTACTGTCAGAATAGATCCTGTAATTTATGATAAATTATATGCCCTGTCAGTAAAACTGGTGTGATGACATAAGTTTGTAGGTCTACTTTCACAAAATTATTGTAGAAACCTTGATAGTACAGTAAAAGATGATTACAGACAAAGATATACTGACACTTGTAAGATTTTAGAAAGCTGAATAGTTATTTTTAGAGATGGTTCTTCTTTCAATATTGTGTACAGCTGTAATAGGAAAATCTGAACTTTTATAATGGAATTGTTTTATTGTGAATTTAGAACTGTTCATTGGTAATGGCAGGTATTTAAAATACAAATATGTCAAAGTTGAGCTACCACATGTATTTACAAATGTACTAAATATGTACATTTGTAGTATGTTATACGCTCGCCAAACAACAAGTGTTCCTAAAGCTAGATCTTGTATTAGAAATAAATTTTAATGATCATATTTTAGCTGAATTGCTGTCATAATATGTCTGTATAAAATGAACAATAATGGAGTTGCCCTGGTTTGTAGGAAGATATCTGTCACTTATTCTACCTCATTATAAAGCATGTTCATCAGACTTGTCATGGTACATTATTTCCACTTCATCATCTGCCATTGTAATTACATCTTGAAATTTTGCTAAAAATTGCTTCTTAGCCATTAGTAGACATAGATTTAACAGAGATTTATGCCATTTATAGAATAAAATTATTGCTTTGCTATCAGAAGCTGGTACATCCTAAGGGAGTTTGATACAGATTTTAACAAGTTCTTTGAAATTTTACAAATTATGATTTTTTTTCAAAAGAGATTTAATATGAGAGAAATTGAAATTGGTTTTAAATTTGAAAAAATCTATCCAGTCAAGTGTATTGACTTGGGTTAGCTTTTGTGATTAGTATTATTTGAGTATTTATTGTAATTGTGTCAAGAAAGCCATTGCACAATGTTAACAATGTTAAAATGAACATTTTTGGAAAGAAAAAAAAACATACCTTAATAGAGTTTTAATAAATCAAAGGAAAAGGTGCACCCGGCCCATAAGTTGAGTTGAGGAATTTTCATCTTTTGCCTTTATCAAGATAGACAGAATTTCCCTGGAACCCTCATCTGCAAATATAGTTTTGCAAGAAATTTGAAAAGTCAGTGTAACAGCATTCTACCATACTTCAAGATGAAATTTAAGGTTTTGAAAAATATGATTATTATATTAATGAAACAATTTTAGGCAGTAAGCAAAGTTATCATTTTAATTAAGTAGTTCTGAAAGACAATTGTCTTTCCACCCCCATCCCTTCCGAGACATTTTAGTGACGTAGACTATTATAGAAAACTAAATTGAACTGTAAGAATCATCATCGAAATTATAGATCTTGAAGAGTAAAATATTGGTATGTTACATTACCATGGACTTCAGCTGAGTGTTCTAGGGCTGCCACACCATTTTAATAAGTTAAAAAGCTTGCATTTATTTGAATTTGTCTTTACTTCATATGGGGCTGTAAATTGAGAGATTTTATGCAAAAGGCAATGCAGATAAAGGGAAAGCCATGTAAAAACAAATTTATACTTGTGATCCCAAGTAGGATACAATTATACAACAATTATTTATAAAAGAAAAAGGGGAAAGCCTTAATTGAATACAGTTTTTAAGTAAAAATCTTAAGTAACAGTTTCTTAAGGTAATTAATAGTTTCCTAAATACCACATGATGTTTTACATGTATAAAAAAACAACTAATGAAATATCCTGTACAAGACACTAAATCCTCTTAAGTATAGACGGCCTGTCTTATTCAGGCTAGCATAATTATCATGCTGTCCTAAATCTACTGACCTACTAAAGGCTGCTATAAACATAGTTTACATGTATGATATTTTCTGGAATTTGTTTTTTCTTAAAATTTAAATAAACAAGCACATTCTTCATTCATAAAAATGGTGCTCTGGCTTCTTATACAAATGAAGAATGCATAATTTTATATAGCTTTTTATTGTGCATATGGTAATGATCTATAGATGTCAATGCTGCTGTTTATAAATCTCGTTCTAGATAAATATTTTACAAATTAAAGCATTGTTTATGGTTTTAAATTACATCACAATAAAAGTTCCAAAACTTAAATAAGCAGATATTTCTGTTAGCAAGACATGAATTAAGCATCAAGTTTCATGTAAATATATATATAAATCTACAGTGTAAATTTATCTTTTGATGACACTTTATTTCAAATCACTGTGTGTGGGAGAGTTTCTTTAAGTGAAGCTAGTCTATCATGAAATCTGACCCTAATTTATATTGATAGCAGCTTGATTTTAAGCTACTAAAAGTTACAGAAACTACCAATGTACAGTTCATGATATAACTTTACATTGTATTTGGCGTAAATATTTTGTATTCAATTTACTGAAAAAGATGGTGATGATTGTGAGTACATGTATCTTGAATGTGAAGCTGTCATTGACAGAATTGACATTGATATATCATTACTATTTCTTTGTTGATTAATCATCAATACCAAAACTGTACATTAGACTAGCTGATAAAACATATAGAAATGATGAAAATTCACTTAAAACATCATTGACAGAAGCAGGTGCCCTTTATATGAAAGAATAATGTCTTCATTTACTCATGTCGTTCAATTTATTGTATGAATAAATTAACATGTTTTGTACCAGTGATGGCAAAATATGATGTCAGAAAAAGACAGAGGGCATTTAAGAACATTAAACTTAATTTTTGTGCCCCCACGTTAGTGGCGGGCATTTAGATTTACCCTTGTCCGTCCGTCCGTCTGTCCGTCCTTCCGTTCACTTTTGTGTCGCACGTAACTCAAAAAGTATTTGACCTAGAGTCATGAAACTTTACAGGAATGTTGATCAGCATGTGTAGTTGTGCACCTGGGTATCTTGGTCTGGATATTTTTAGTATTTTCAGAGTTATTGCCCTTGACTTAGTAAAATTTTGCAATTTTCAACTTGTGTCGCATGTAACTCAAAAAGAATTTGACCTACAGTCATGAAACTTTACAGGAATGTTGATCAGCATGTGTAGTTGTGCACCTGGGTATTTTCGTCTGGATATTTTTAGTATTTTCAGAGTTATTGCCCTTGACTTAGTAAAATTTTGCAATTTTCAACTTGTGTCGCACGTAACTCAAAAATATTTGACCTAGAGTCATGAAACTTTACAGGAATGTTGATCAGAATGTGTAGTTGTGCACCTGGGTATTTTCATGTGCATATTTTTAGAGTTATTACCCTTGACTTAGTAAAATTTTGCAATTTTCAACTTGTGTCACACATAACTCAAAAAAGTATTTGACCTAGAGTCATGAAACTTTACAAGAATGTTGATCAGCATGTGTAGTTGTGCACCTGGGTATTTTCATCTGGATATTTTTAATATTTTCAGAGTTATTGCCCTTGACTTAGTAAAATTTGGCAATTTTCAACATGTGTCGCACATAACTCAAAAAGTATTTGACCTAGAGTCATGTAACTTTACAGGAATATTGATTAGCATGTGCAGTTGTGCACCAGGTATTTTCGTCTGGATTTATTTAGTATTTTTAGAGTTATTGCCCTTCACTTAGAAACTTTTTGCAATTTTCAACTTGTGTCGCAAGTTTCTCTGAAAGGATTTGACATAGTCAATAAACCTTATGGGCAGGTTGCTCAACATATTTTAGATTTGCACCTGGGGTTTCGCTTGTGGATTTATCCAGTATTTGTAGAGTTATTTCCCTTGACTTAGTAAAAAGATTGATAGAACAGTGTTGCGGTGGGGGCACCCGTGTCCTATGGACACATTTCTAGTTTTATACACAGAACAATATATTTTGCTGAAATAATGGGTATTTTAGTAAAGTATAGATAAATAAAACTGCATATATTGATGTATTGTGAATATTTGTCATTGATAGCAACATTAAACGTTGATATGTTTTACACTGAATTAGTGACAGCTCTCAAAGTAGAATGGTTTCTCTTCTTACAGCTGCTATTATGGGATTTTAATAACCATTTAATTATGCATACATTAAAGGCATATTTGAATATGATCTAAGATTGGCAATAGCTAACTTATAATGATAGCTTCAATATTTTTCTATGTTGTTTTTATGATCAAAGAATACTAAAAAAAACCTGCTTGCTGCTACCTATATCCAACTTAACTTCACAAGATGTCGAATGAAGGTTTAAAAATTCAAGCAATTGTAACCTTTGCACAAACTGAAAGTCATATGTGCAAATAAAACATTGACTTGCATTAAGTAAGTCACAGATTTGAGAATTGAGTCCATAACTCAATAAACATTTTCTTCTGTAATTATTTTTTGCATAATATTTCAAGGTACAGAGAAAAACAATAGTAAACTGAAAATTCAAAGAATTCACTTCAGAGGAAATTTGATACAAAATATTACAAGTATTAAACTTATATAGTAGCAGCTGTGTATTACAGTCTGTATAATTAAAATTGAGGCAGAATTTATTTGGAAAAAAGTAATAAAAAAAGATAATACTGTCAAAGTCCAAGATATTTCTGGTTAAAATATTTGTATGTCATTGCTGTTAAATAACGAGACAAGGTAGGGCACCAAGTTGTCATGATTTGTGATCCGAGTGTATTCATACTCTCAAAAAAAGGTCTTTGCACTATATCACATGTATACTGTGTAATTTATTTTCTTTATTTACAAACGTTTATTTATCAAGATATGTTTGTAAATAAAAAAAAGTTATGAAACCTTTCCAGATACTTTTCTAACAGCCCTTGTATTATGTTTCAGACATTGAAGAGGACCATTGAAAATTTATGTATTCTTTCACTAACTGTATAATCAGTATGCAATCGAATAAAATCAAACAATATAAATAAACAAAAAGGCTTGTTTATTGAAATCATAGTATCTCAATAATACCATACCAAAAATATATAGAAGAACTGAACATAAGAGTGAGAAAATGAGTGTGATACAGATCATCATAGTGATGATGCTCATGTAAATGCATGAACATTTAGTTTATTTTACTATTTTATGTAACTTTCTATTCTCATGAGTTTTCATCAGGCTTTCAAAATATCTTATGTATCTAAGATAGATCAAATAAAATTTGAGATGACAAGTTATTTATAAAGTCCCTGATGCTTTACATGTAATTAGATTATGGGTATGTAAGTATGTTGTCATCCTGAAGATGCCAAATATGGGTATGTTTAATAAGAAAATTATTTCCAAATGGGTTACAAATAAGGAAATTATGTCATGTATGGTTAAACAAGATAATGTTGTCATTGTCATGCATAGTAAAAGGTTAAAGTAAAAGGGTAAAAGTAAAAACATGTAAATAATGTCATGCATGGTGAAGGTTAAACATGTAAATGATGTGATACATGGTTAAAGAAATGATGTCATGCTTGGTGCAGGTTAAACAAGGAAATGATGTCATGCTTGGTGCAGGTTAAACAAGGAAATGATGTCATGCTTGGTGCAGGTTAAACATGTAAATGATGTGATACATGGTTAAAGAAATGATCTCATGCTTGGTGCAGGTTAAACAAGGAAATGATGTCATGCTTGGTGCAGGTTAAACAAGGAAATGATGTCATGCTTGGTGCAGGTTAACAAGGAAATGATGTCATGCTTGGTGTAGGTTAAACAAGGACATGGTGTCATGCATGGTGTAGGTTAAACAAGGGAATGGTGTCATGCATGGTGAAGGTTAAACAAGGAAATGATGTCATGCTTGGTGAAGGTTAAACAAGGAAATGATGTCATGCTTGGTGAAGGTTAAACAAGGAAATGATGTCATGCATGGTGAAGGTTAAACAAGGAAATGATGTCATGTTTTGTGAAGGTTAAACAAGGAAATGATGCCATTTGTGATGATGGTTAAACAAGGAAATGATCTCATGCATGGTGAAGGTTAAACAAGGAAATGATACATGGTAATTGTGAACTAAATACTTGCTAACACACAAAGAAAAAGAAACAATATATGATATGCTAACACTGAAATTGAATTATGAAATAAACTGTACATGTAAAGTATAAACACATAGAATCAAAAATAATTTGCAAATTGAAAAAATTTGAATAGAGGAAATGTTTTGCAATGTTTAAACACTAAATAAGCACTACAGTATAATGTACATGTGTATTTAAAATGTGCTTAAACTCATATTTGAATAAGAATATAATTATGATTGATTTTGCTCAAAATAGAATGTAAATGTAATTATGTAATGTGCCTGTACATAATTTAAATAAAATTTAAAAAAATAAAAGGAGAATTATACACTGTCACCCGGTTATACCACTCAGAATCTCATTATAACTCATGACTATCTTGGCTAAAAAAAAATTCTTCACTAATTATAAAACATGATTTTAAATGATTTTAAAACAAATGGTCTTATTTCATGTGATTGAACTGTTACCAACTAATTATGCTCATGTATTTTGGTGGGATACTGCCACAAATAAGATAAAATCCTAGTCCTGTCAACAAACTGATTATGATATGATTGTTATATATCAGAATCCATTTTATATATCGTGGATTAAAATTATGGAATCGGACATGAACTTTACAACAGGGTGCCAGTGTTATGTGTTTCAACTCAAAATGGAATAAGAATATGATAATGTAATGTACTGCCATTTATAGAATTAGAAAATAAAGTACTACTACATGCCTTAAGTAGAACGAGAATATGATGAAGTGGAATGACTAGTCTTACTTCCACGATTCCCGTACATATTTTCCATCAATGGGAATACAGTTTCTTGTCCACTTCCGCTTCGGCTTGCTCGAAATGTCAGTCTTGGTTTGGGTTTTCTCTTTTTTCGACATGTTCGGCATATTAATTTCATAAACTCTCGTCTGAAGGCTTGCCCAGTGATGCAGTAGAGAAAGAAGTTTATCGAATGATTGATGTACATGAATATATAGCAGATCACTTTAATTAAGAAGTTATTGGCCACTTTCCTCAAACTGTCTTGTTTTAGAGGTAGTACAGTGTACAAAGCACTTGGTGTTGTTGTTATTATCCAAACGAACGAAATACACAGCAGTGTGATAGCCAAGCGCCTGTGATTATATCGCGTACGTTTGTCTGCTCTCGTCATCTGACTAGAAATAATCTGTCTGTGTTTGATAAGGCTCACTATAATTAAAATGTTAAAAACTAACAACGATAAAAATGGTAGAAATGAGTAGAGAGTTAAATGTACCCATGGTATTATTTCTTTATACAGAAATTGGTTATTTTGTAACATAGCACATGTTTTCCTGCCACTATTTGGGTCAGTGATAAGATCAGCTGTCCAGAAGAGGTGAGAATTCAGTAGAAAAAAGCCAAGTCCTAAACCAAGTGTTGTGAGTTTAGCACGTTTTGCACTGCATATAGATGTTGCTTTCAGTGGGAACCAGACCACGATAAATCTCTCAACTGTTACAGCCACAATAAGCCATGCCGACATGTGAAGGCTAAAATATGTGAGGAATGTAAACAGTTTACAGCTTGCATCAGAAAAATGTAACATTTCAAAGCCGGAACATAGACGTATCCATGTTTTAAATGCACTCATGAACAGAACTATCGTATCAGCCACAGCCAGGACGGCGAGGTAGAAAAATGTTGATGTTTGTCGCATTTCTCTCTGTAGCATTACTATAAAGCTAAAAATGTTTCCAATTGTTCCAACACTTATGATTATAGGTAAGGTCCACATAATAAGTCCAAGAGCAAGCTGGTATGTTGGTGTTGAAATAAGGTTCCCACCTCTACTCTCTGATTCACTGAGGTTTCCTGTTTGTATCTTGTGATCCTGATTAGATATATTTGTAGCATTATTCCAGTTGTAATATCCTATATCATCCAGAAATGTACTGTTGCCTATATTTTGAGTATTCATGCTTGAGAATTTCTGTATCAGTTACAATACAATGTATTTCTAAATACTACTCCGATCTATAATCTAATGCTCAAACTTTGCGCAAATTCTTTTTTTCACTTTTTTATTTGTTGCTTTTTTATTTTATTTTATTTTTTTTGTACTTTTAGATTCAAACTCAATGATCTGTCGTAAATTTCATATTAGACTAGAAGTATCATTATTAACTAGAAATCTCCAGAGGATTGCATGACAAATAATAAACTTTAATACTCATAGATTACGTCCATTCGTAGAAGCTGTCTATGAAATCTGCTATTAATTGGAATTATTTTGCAGCATAATATATATCTACCAATAACTGAAGCACTTGCTGTTACTAGAGTAGATGGCTGTGGTATTGGTATTTTCTCGGTTACTTTGTCCTCTTATAATTGAGTGGATGTGACACGCTATCTTTTAAGTAAACTGATGGTTTCCAATGCTACAGTGGATAGATCCATGTGTTCACTCATTTATTCTCAAGATTTCTATTTGAATAAACATTAAAAAAATCTTTATTTTCATCTTTTCTTCCAGAATTTATAGTTATGAAAGTTAAATTATGTACTTATTTGGTAGGAAAGGTCACATTGTTCCGAACATGATTCTTATTCTATGCAACTTTGTTATAATAATGTTTAAAAAAAGACTATGTTTGATAAAAAATAAGATTTAAAAAAATTAAAATGCCAAAATATTTTTAACAAGGGCTTGGGGGAAAAACATTGACTTTGAGATTAGAGAATTTAAATAAGTAAATTTGTAGTGTCTGCATGGAATAGAATGATCCAAGTACAATATGCATAGCAACATAATGTTGTCAAAATAATTGTTATATTAGTGTTTATTTGACCTATCAAAGTGTTTTGGCTCAACTATTTGAAGAATAGAGAGAGCTTTTGTACTCACCATGGCTTCCAACTATAAAATGGGTTGAAACTTCAAACACTTGTTTTTTGTGATTATCTTACACAATGGGCACAGGTCCCATAGATTAAAGTTCCTTTTTTAAGCAGATTTATGTTCCTTTATTTACTGTCAAGCGTTGAGAATAGTTGAGCCAACTCTCTTACAGACAGTTCCTGTTGAATTGTTGTTAGTATACAAATAAGGCCTGCACCAGGAAGGGGGGGGGGAGGGGGGGGAGAAGAAAAATTCTATATAAACAAAATCGTGACTGCCTCTACATGAAATTTCCAGAAATTCATTTAGTAGGTTTAGTCGCATTGTTTTCTGTCTGTTTCGCTGCTGTAAAGGAAATTTGATATGCATGTAGGACAAAGAGAATTGAACCTTTTGATTAACATTTGTTTCATTCCCTTAATTACAGTTGAATCAGTTTAGGTTTGTAGTGGTAAACACCACTTATAGATTTCACCTGCTTAACGGAAACTGTGGCATTTCTGACTCAAGTTTTGACATATTGCAAATTGTTTTTTGAGATTTCACAAAAGGAAATAAAGTGCTGGTGTTCTTGAAAGAACAAAAGACTTAAAGAAACTCGGTGAGGGGGATGGAGGCTTATGTCGTCATTGACGTTTGCATAACACTTGTAACTTTATCATGGAGGAGTGATAATAGATAAGAATGTCTGTGCTGAAATTACGAGAAATTGATTCTTTTATATAACTGCTTTGATTGATCATAAATTTCATCCATCCCATGTAGTTTGTTTTGCCTGGACCATGACTTTTTTATTCAAGGATGGATTTTAAAAATAATTTTGCAAATATTGTATAGCACATCTAATTGATGTTTCACATAAAAAAAAATCCAGGTTTGTAGGTCAAAGGTGATGGTCTTTTATAAGTGCTTTAATAGTTGTAATCTGTTATTCCTGTATGAGCAAGAACCAGATATCCAGCTTGAATCATGGTCACACCGAAATCATGATATGTATTTTTCATAAAAGTGCATTGACAGTCGTTTCCAGTCAACAATCTGCCATTGGTGGATATTAAAATATCTTGGCATAAATGTGTTGGACATGATGAAGATGTGTGGCCAAAAGAATCTAGGTCTATGTCACCCAAAGACATGATACAAATTTTTCATAGAAGTGCATGGACAGTCAGTTCAGGTCAACATATCTGTCATTCTATGCAGGCTTTCTACTGGTCCCTACTTTTCCTACTTTTCCCACTTTTCCCTACTTTTTTCTTTTGATCCCTACTTTGCCCTACTTTTTTTTGAAATAGCCCTATTATCCCTACTTTTTCAATTTGAAATGAAATGAAAAAAGAAGATATTTAAAATGGTATTTCAGTTGTATTTTCAGTTGCATTTGATTAATAGTTCAGGTGAGTGTGTGTCTCCTTGTGATGTCCATCCTTGAAAGACTCATGGTCAGAGCTGCATTACTGGTACTGGTACTGCAGTATGTACTGCAGCGATTTTGCAAGTACTGGTACTGATACTAAATTACTCTTACAAAATTTTGCTACTACTGGTACTGCATTACTGTCTTTAAAAAGTAGTACTGCTATTGCATTACAAGGCAGTATTTTTGGTTTTGATAAAAATGTCATTATTTTTACTCATATAGTAAAGCTGTAAATTCCATGTATTATTTTATTGTTGTGAAAAAGTAAGTTATCAAATCTATAAATAATTTGCTGCAATATTCCTTCAAATGTTAACATAGTATTCATCATAAAAAAGCACCAAAGACTTAAAGTAAAATTAAATTGAGATAAACAGAGTCAATAACTCTTTACTGGTAAAAAATCCTTATTGCAGTCTTATTACAATGTATTTACTAGTAAAAAATAAAGAGCAAAATAAACACTAATTAATTACTTCTATTCTAAATAATCCTATTTCAAGTGATATTGTTAGCACCATAAAAAGTTTTACATTGGTATAAATTGAACAGAGGTGTAAAGGTGTGAAAGGCAACAAAAAGACTGGTGGGTTTAAAATGTAAAATTATTGCATTGTATTACAGTTGAATGGTTACTCGACAATAACATATGACATGAATATATGTTGTAATTATTGTTTGTAAAAAGTATGTTCGTTCATTTAAGTTGTAAAAATGCAATGTCAACTTTAAAGTAAATGATTTTATTTCTTTGTTGAATAATGTTTGCAATTATTTTGAATGACACTGTGTATTTATTCAAACTTTGATGAATATATAAAAGTATTAGTACTGGTACTTATTTACTTCCCCCAAAAAAATAATGGAACTGCAGTACCAAGCTAAAATCAAGTACTGGTACTGGTAATGGTACTGCAAAACTTGGCAAGTACTGGTACTGGTACTTAAGTACTACACCCTTAGTACTGATGCAGCTCTGCTCATGGTGCCTTGGCAAAACATTCAGCAACATTCTGGCTTTGAGGTGCCTCACAGTCTTTCAAGCATGGACTGAGCTGAAGATACATACAGCCTGATTTGGTCTTGGTGATGGTATGTTTTGCTAATTCTTAAATAAAACGGTAAGAAATTCCTACTTTATCCCTACTTTTTAACATCAGAAATCCCTACTTTGCCCTACTTTTTGGTAAAAAAATGCCCTACTTTTTCCCTAGTTTTTTTGGTAGAGGCAGTAGAAAGCCTGTCTATGATGGATTTTATACAGGGAAGTCAAAGTCTTTGGCTTGCCCGACTATAGGCTACATGTGTATATTTAAAAGAAAATCAGATAAAAAACAATTAAAAAATATATAGAATTCTATACCTATCAATTAAATTTTCAGTGCTAGTTCTAGTTAAGCACCGCCATTTACAATTTAACTCAATGATAAAAGACAGGGTATTCTGATAACAGAACAAATCTCAACTTTTCGAATTAATAATAAATGTCAAGTGTTCCGAGTGAAAACCAAAGCGGTAATGAAATACCGAATGACACCTTTAAAACGGAAAAATAAAAGGAATTTTTAATGACTTCCCGGTTCATAGGCTTTGCCTAATTTCATATTAATAATATACTTATGGCAAATGTGTTGGACTTGGCACACAAAAATCTGCTCTCTAGCTTAAAGGTTGAGGTCACTCTTTATGTCCAAAGTATAATGTGATTGTGAATAGATGGTAGTGCCTGGTCTGTAACTTTTGGAGTCATCTAATCATTTAATGAGCAACAAGCATTATTATTGTAAAACAAACTATACAATAGCATTACTCAACCTAAATTGTATTGGCATTCACTGAAAGATAGATTGAAATTCAGAATACTCTTTATGTTTGGCCACATTATCAATACAGTTGAGCACATTCCAGCTGTATATTAATTTGTAGGCCCCTGTTTAAGATTTGCTAGTTTACAGACCTTATCAAACACTTGAAAAAATGATAAGAGTGTACTTGAAGATGTTTCTGTCACTTGAAATATAAATTGACACTGACTTTACAAAAAAAATAGACAATCATAAGAATTGTATAAACATTATATCAATGATATAATAGTAATGTTCACCAAACAATTATACTCAAATCAAAGATTTCATTGAAGTAACCTAGCGTGAAATTTAAAACGTGAACAAACGTCATATGCTGTAGATCATTGCTTGCTTATAAATTGCACATCTGACCTCTAGTTTCATTAACTTAAGCTTATCTTCTGTGAAAGTGACATATGAATGGGAACTTTTTTTTTACTAGAACGTACTGCTGCATTAATTATGTCTCCCCCACCTCGGGGGGAGACATATTGTTTTTGCCCTGTCCGTCCGTCCGTCAGTCAGTCCGTCCGTCCGTCAGTCCGTCAGTCCGTCCGTCCATTCTTCGTTTCCGGACGATAACTAGAGTTCCTTTTGACCTACAGCCCTCAAACTTCATAGGATGATTGGTCTTATAGAGCTGATGATCCCTATTGTTTTTGGGGTCAGTAGGTCAAAGGTCAAGGTCACACTGACCGTTGGTCAATTTCTCGTTTCCGGATGATAACTAGAGTTCCTTTAGACCTACAGACCTCAAACTTCATAGGATGATTGGTCTTATTGAGCAGATGATCCCTATTGTTTTTGGGGTCAGTAGTTCAAAGGTCAAGGTCACTGTCCGTCCGTCCGTCAGTCCGTCAGTCCGTCCGTCCGTCCATTCTTCGTTTCCGGACGATAACTAGAGTTCCTTTTGACCTACAGCCCTCAAACTTCATAGGATGATTGGTCTTATAGAGCTGATGATCCCTATTGTTTTTGGGGTCAGTAGGTCAAAGGTCAAGGTCACACTGACCGTTGGTCAATTTCTCGTTTCCGGATGATAACTAGAGTTCCTTTAGACCTACAGACCTCAAACTTCATAGGATGATTGGTCTTATTGAGCAGATGATCCCTATTGTTTTTGGGGTCAGTAGTTCAAAGGTCAAGGTCACAGTGACCGTTGGTCAATTTCTCGTTTCCGGATGATAACTAGAGTTCCTTTTGACCTACAGCCCTCAAACTTCATAGGATGATTGGTCTTATAGAGCAGATGATCCCTATTGTTTTTGGGTCAGTAGGTCAAAGGTCAAGGTCACAGTGACCGTTGGTCAATTTCTCGTTTCCGGATGATAACTAGAGTTCCTTTAGACCTACAGACCTCAAACTTCATAGGATGATTGGTCTTATTGAGCAGATGATCCCTATTGTTTTTGGGGTCAGTAGTTCAAAGGTCAAGGTCACACTGACCGTTGGTCAATTTCTCGTTTCCGGATGATAACTAGAGTTCCTTTTGACCTACAGCCCTCAAACTTCATAGGATGATTGGTCTTATAGAACAGATGATCCCTATTGTTTTTGGGGTCAGTAGGTCAAAGGTCAAGGTCACAGTGACCGTTGGTCAATTTCTCGTTTCCGGATGATAACTAGAGTTCCTTTTGACCTACAGCCCTCAAACTTCATAGGATGATTGGTCTTATAGAGCAGATGATCCCTATTGTTTTTGGGGTCAGTAGGTCAAAGGTCAAGGTCACAGTGACCGTTGGTCAATTTCTCGTTTCCGGATGATAACTAGAGTTCCTTTTGACCTACAGCCCTCAAACTTCATAGGATGATTGGTCTTATAGAGCAGATGATCCCTATTGTTTTTGGGGTCAGTAGGTCAAAGGTCAAGGTCACAGTGCAGTGGGGGAGACATGCGCTTTTTTACAAAAGCATCCTCTAGTTTGATTTATAATTGCACGTGCTATTTTGATATAATCAATTGACTTTCCTTCATTGAAATCTTATAACATAAACATGTGTTGTGTCTTAAATACTTTGCATCAAGTTATTATTCTTGTTTTTTGTATTGTACTGAATAATGGTAAAATACCAATGTTATACAAGTATTGCAAATTGCAAAGCCGGGCTAGTTTTATATAACATGGTTATTAATTTAAATCACGGTAATGGTTTATAATTATATAACCAGCATTTATATATACTTTCAGATAATTGCATCAGAGCCAACAAGTTTTCTTGGAAAGATCAAGGTGTTCTTTAGTTCAGTGTGGAACATCTGGGACACAGTGTCAATATTGTGGTTTTCAACTGCGGTTTTGGTACGGTTCCTGCCAGTTAATCATCGAGCTGCGAGAGTTTTATATGTGATAAACATTACGTTCTGGTATCTACGTATTCTAGAAATACTTAGTGTAAATAAGTACCTTGGACCCTACCTGAAGATCATTGTTAAGTTGGTAAGTTAATATTTTGTAAAATATTAAAATGTAAAAGTCATTCCTACTTTTTATGCTCCCCAAAGGGAGAGCATATAGTCGCCACCTTGTCCGTCTCTCAGTCCGTTGATTTGTCCGGAGCATAACTTGAAAACCCTTGGAGATAATTTGTTTAAAGTTCATACAGTGGTAGAGGGCATTGAGGGGGAGTGCAGTGTCAAAGAACCATAACTCTATTCTGCCCGGTTTTTGAATTATCTCCCCTTTTAGAAAAATCTTGTCTGGGACATAACTCTAAAACTATAAGAGATATCAACATGAAACTTTGTAGGTAGATATATCTCAATGGGTAGATGTGCAGTGCACAAGAATCATAACTCTGCCTTGCCTAATTTTGGAGTTATTGCCTTTTGTTTATTTTTACTTTTTGAACTTTGCCTGGGACATAACTCTAAAATTATGAGAGATATCAACATGAAACTTTGTTGGTATATAGATCTCATTGAGTAAAAGTGCAGTACAAAAAAAACATAACTCTGTTTTGCCCAAGTTTTGAATTATTTCCCCTTTTAAAAAAATCTTGTCCCGGACATAACTCTAAAACTATTGGAGATATCAACATAAAACTTTGTAGGTAGATAGATCTCAATAGGTAGATGTGCAGTGCACAAGAACTTCAACTCCGCCTTGCCAAATTTTGTAGTTAATGCCCTTTGTTCATTTTTACATTTTGAACTTTGTCAGGGACATATCTCAAAACCATAAGAGATATCAACAAGAAACTTTGTAGGTTGATAGATCCATTGATTAGAAGTGCAGTGCAAAGAACAGTAACTCTTCCTTGCCTAATTTTGGAATTATTACACTTTGAACTTTTTCCAGGGACATAACTCTGAAACTACAAGAGGTGTACTTTCCTGTGTCCAAAACCTATTCGGGGAGCATCACTCAGCTTAAACCGGGCTCTTTTTTATCTCTTTATAACAAAGAATCTGAAATTTGTGACGTTGAAGACATTCAAAGATATTCATTTTAAGTGTTCTCCTCAAATACCTCCAGTTACAAAAGGTTTCCTTCTTAAACAGTTGTCCAGATCAATCAGATGTCAATGTAGATGTAGTAGATATTGAATAATCTTGAAGGTCTTTGCTAAATCTAAAAGTCTTTGAAAAGAAAAATATATATGCAATTACTGCACTATCTAAATACTGCCAACATTGTCAAAGCATGTTTCTAACCACTTAAGCATGGGTGGCAAAATCAATTGCCCATATTGCCCAGGTTGTCCATTTAATAGCCTGTACGGACAACTTGTCAAGTAGAAATTTGAAGAATTTACTATATAAATATCATATGTACAAGTTAAGAAATGCTTCAGATTAAAACAGATAGATTTTGCCGGCACTGCAGTTAGAATAGTATAAATAACTATGATTAAACAGTCTGGATTTTCTTCTGATTGTTCATATTAAACAGCACTGACTATATTTCTTTATGACTGTATTAATGCTATTAACATAAACCCCTAGCTATATTCTTATAATCCTCATCCAAAATTAAAAAAAAAAATATATATCGATAGATGGCATATATTATGTCTGCAGAAAAAGAACTGGTTTTGTGACAGTTTCTTCTCACTTGTTCTACTGATGTAAACAAAAAAGCTTTTGACCATATAAAAACACTTGACATTTCTTGATTGGTTCATTTTGTCCTTTTGTTTTATTGGGCTTTTATACATCTGCTTCTGATTGGAATTTGTTTTAACTTCACAGAAATTACTTTTAATGAGAAGAACAATTTAACATCGTGTTTCAATAATTTCCTACAGAATAATGGCTTGTAAATATCATTTATTCTTTCAATTAGACACTTTAAGGGCCCATTATGCCTTAGAAATGCTATAATTTTCATTTCTCAAAAACTTTTTTGGTATCTTGTCACAGTTTCTAAACAAATGCTCATTTGTCATATACATAAAATATCTGTTGTTGATTTTGCTCTGTCGGCAGATGGTGTTAGTATTTTGTATGGAAGTCAAAATACTACTTAGTTTGCATTTTGCTAAATTTAACACATCACTGCATGTTCAGCGCTATTTTCTACATTTGTTGAATATTTAACATGCTCTTAATCCTTATCATTATTGAAGATTCATTTGACATTTCTTAAGAATTAAAACATATGAATTTGCTAGGCAAAATGTGCCTTTAAAGAATAACGTACATATTTGATTTTAGTTACGAGAGATGTGTTATTTCCTCATCATTCTGTTGATCGTTGTTGCTGCGTTCGGCGTTGTTCGACAAGCTATACATTATCAGGACGAGGAACCGCGCTGGTTCCACGTACGTAACGTCTTCTTCTACCCATACTGGATGATATACGGAGAGTTATTTGCTGATGAAATCGATAGTAAGTTTTTGGAACATTTTAAAGATTATAATTCATGATTCAAATTTTTTTCTTTGAATTATACAATAAAGGCGAAAAGTTATGAAGATAGTGTTGGAAGTTTTATAAATTTTAGGCAATGAAATTACAAATGCATTTTGCAAGTTTATTTTTCAGATTATGCCCTACAAGGGCATAATGCTTTTAAAATACAAAATAATGATTAGTATAGTACAAATTGTTTTCTGAAAGATATTGTTATATTGCTATAAAAGTGTAATAAAAATTACTCAAGAATTTTAGCTGAAGGGCATTTTGGTGTAGGAGATGATTTGTTTGTATTCCAGAATTGTATATATAGCTTTGGAAGAAGGATAAAATAATTATTTGTAGATTAATTTTGTATGCACCAGCAGCACCAACTTTTTCCCTGGATTTGAGAAATCTTTCAAAATATTTTTATTATTAAATGATGTTTTGTAATTAACAACAGTTTGATTTGCAAGCAGCAGCAATAATAGATCCATACCACAGGTTTTCTGATTGTCCTGCCAGCATATCTGTTTTAGTGTGACCAGAGCCTGTCGTGTCAGAAGCAGAATTTTTATATTTTACTGAAACTGTTCTCAGCTCAAAAATTAAAGAATTGCAAGTTAATTATATAAATTGATAAGAAAATTGGATCAAACATTTTCTTTGAATTAACAATGATTAACTCCACGCAGAATTTCAAAATATATTACCGATACACAAGTTGCTTTAACATGCAAGCAGTAAAAATACACGCTTTTCATGTTGTTGTTTTTCAGAAGTAGATTTACCCATACCAAATGGTAAACAGCAAGTAAATAAAATATGTTAGATTAGAATATTGAAATATTTCTTTTAATTTCAAATGATATAAAAATTATGATAAAAAAATTACTTTAAAAAACTAAGTTTAAAAAGGTTTGCTATGTATATGTATATATATGCAGCTAACATGGCGTATAATTTCAGCCTGCACGGATCCGAAGCGTCTAGAGATGGTAGAGAGAGGTGAAATTCAGGATGCCTGTGTGTACGGATCTTGGGTCGCACCACTTTTTATGTTCCCATTTCTACTAATGGCCATAGTTCTAATGGTCAATCTTCTAATAGCGCGATTCAAGTAAGTAATTCCCAAAAATCCATCTGTATATTTTATTTTAACATTTTATATGTTTTCAGCCTGCACAGATCCTGTCAGAATTGAGATGTATGAGAAAGGGGAAATAGATTCTGTTTGCACATACGGTTCTTGGATAGCTCCTCTCTTTATGTTTCCTTTTCTCCTTATGGCCTTTGTTCTTGGAGTTAACCTTCTGATTGCCCGATTCAAGTAAGTCTTCAAAGAAAAAAAGTCATTCGCAAATCTTTAGTCAAATACACACACATGAAAAAACAAGCCAAATACGCAGCAATGTGTAATACAATAACAGTTAATGGCAGTATTCTTGAAAGAAAATAAGCTTGAATATTCTTCAAATTTCTCCTTTAATAGATAAAAAAAAAGCTTAAGACACTTTGTAAAGTAGGTAAATGCTTTTTCTTCTAATGTCTATTATAAGACTGTTGCATAACTTCATTTACTTAAACTGATGAGATAATGAATCTATCAGAAACTTTATTGATTACCGGCTAGTTTCTAGACGGAACTTTCACTTACTTGTTTGTAGAGCTTTTAACTATCTAACATGTTTGACATGCAAATGTTGTGTTGAGATCTCTATATTTTGATTATCTATGAAGAATTTTCCTACCAATATCTAATAAAAGTATGTTTTTAGTCATAGATTACATTACAAGAGCAGATTATCACTGTAATTTAACCAAAAAGAAATTGGTAAAAAGAAAGATCCTATGAGTTTCTGGCTTAGACATCATTATTCATTTATTGTCTGTATTTATTTTTTCATCCTCAGACATTTTTTTTCGTGTGTGTTAAGACAAGAGACTGTGAATGACAGGAGATATATCAGTAAAATGGTGAAGGAAAAGGTTTGCTTGAAGAATACAGATTGTAAAAAAAGCATGCAATGGGAATAATACTTCATATACTAGTAGCTTGTGGTGGCCTGAATAAATGTTGATTACTAAAGTATATGTAATTGTCTGGATGATTATGGTCATCGCCCATAATGTTTTCTAAGAAATAGACTGTAGTTTATACAAATAAATATTTATCACTTAACAAACTGACCAAAAAGCAAAGTTAACACCTTGACTGTTCATAAACAACTCGATAATGAAATTGCAAAAATGTCATTTAATTATTCATTATTAGTGGGTGAGAATAATAATATGAAATGGTTTCTATTTTGTGACTGGCCCAATGTGTCCAATTCTATCGGTGGGTCTATGAATTTAGAATAAGGATATAAAATGTCTCTTTTACTGGTATATGTATTAAAATAATGATCACATGGTCAGTTCTAAAGGTGAGGAAAATTGCAAGAATATAAAAAATGGGGAATTTGGAATGTGGAATGAAATAAAAGGTTACTAACTGAAATGTTTTTAGCAAGGACTCAGTTGATAAAATTAGGAAAACGTATAAACTTTAAAAATTCAACAATTTGATCGGAAATACAAGGATCTTGCCTACTCTCAATTTCTT
This sequence comes from Ruditapes philippinarum, assembly GCF_026571515.1. Lineage (NCBI taxonomy): Eukaryota > Metazoa > Mollusca > Bivalvia > Venerida > Veneridae > Ruditapes > Ruditapes philippinarum. The sequence goes on along the minus strand of NW_026866216.1, from coordinate 85,284 downwards.
TAAATTTTCTTAACCTCTTGCCTTTCTTACTTTCTTAAGCTGTAATTCTCTTATTATATATATCACTCTAGTTATAGCTTTTGAAAATATAATATATTATTCTCTATTCCTGTCATAACAGCATATAAAATGATCACAGATGATATTTTTACTACATAATTTATTGCTGGTTTGAAAGCTTTTCAAGATGTAAAGAATGGTTTATTTCCATCAGTGTGAATATTAGTTTCAGATAGTATATGGCATTGTTACACCTACTTCAGAGGTTAATGGAGAAAATGAGG